>NW_007731185.1:117097-131400 GCF_000696425.1 Galeopterus variegatus
CGGCACTGCCCCCGCGCCTCGCTCAGCCAGTGAGCGGGAACCGGTCTGTATGTGGGATCCGAACCCTCGGCGGGAGCGCTGCCACGCTTCCCAAGCAGCACACTATAGCAGTGCGCCACCAGGCCGGCCCCCACATTCCTACAACTTTAAGACAACACCTAAATTATACGTCTATGAAATTCTCCCATGTAAAAAAAAGTGCTGAAAAAGAGGACTTTGTAATCTCCCTTGATAGGCAGAGTGGAAAGACTATTAATTTGGGGGTCATAGATCTCTTTGAAAAACTAATGAAGATGGTTCCAGTTATCTCTATTCCTTCCTGCAATGCCACCAAAATAACAGCAAAGGAATTTCTCTTAAGCATAAAACAACAAGCAAAGAGAACAGAGAGAAGGGAACAGCAAATAAGAAATGACAACAAAACGTCAGAAGCTGGCAAGAAGATGGATGTGGGTGATTAAATTAGCAGACCAGGTTAATCTGAAAACCTTATCCGGGAATGGGGCTTGCCACCACTTAAATGGAGGCACTAAGTGTACTGAAAGCAGGGGTACAGGGCTAGAACTTCCTATAGGAGTGTTTTTGAGCCCCATTAAGACACACTGACAGGTAATTCCCTCCCCCCAAGAATTGACCAAATCTGGAGTGACTGAATTAGAAAGGATCTGGACTAGGAAATGCCAGGCACAGCTGAGGGGAGGACTGGACAGAAAACAGGAGGATAAAGTCAAAATGGAGCCTATTAAACAGGATGACCCTCAGCCCCTCTGGGCCCTCAGCCTCCTTCAATGGTTAGGCTCCAAGAACACTGGCAGCTTGACTTTGGGCTCAAATACAGGGGACTTAATGGCTTTCGCCTTAGGAAAGCGACGTGGTCCAAGTGAAAAGACCTGTATTAGATAATGACATTTGAGGTTTCACTTGAAGAAACTGCTGAGTCCCTGGCCCAACCATTGTAGACAAGCCTGATAACATGCCCTGAGCTTCCAATCGGCTCTGTAGTGCCTCCCTCTTACATACAAATGGTTAGCCAAGGATCACCAGACATTCAAGGAAAGCCTGTAGAATGAAAAGACAGGCATTAAAAAAAAAAAAAAGAAAGAAAGAAAGAAAAGAAAAAAGTACTGTAGGCAGGTGGGAGAACAGAAACTATGCAGCAAACAGAATTTTTTAAAACTATAATATCCTTAGGAAAAACAAGAGAAGCTATTACATCAATAAAACGAGGACAGAATTCTATTTTAAAAAATCAAAAAATGAAAAACAACTCTTACGAATTAAAAATATGATAGGAAATTTTTAAATCCAGTAGAAAAGTTAGAAGATACCCTTGAGGAAATCTCCAAACAGAAAAACACAAAAAACAACAGATAGGAGGTAAAAGAAAATGAGGGGATTGACCAAGAGAGGTCCAATACTTGCCAAATAAGAGTTCCAGGGGAGAAAAAATGAGAAAAATGGCATGGCGAAACATACTAATAAAATAATATTTAAAAATCACAGGAAAAAAAGACATGAGTTTTCAGATTGATTAAAAGGCACACCAAGAGCTCAAGAAAATAGGGTGAAAAAAGCCCAAGACAGAGCACATTATTCTGACAGGTAAGAACACAAGGGGTAAAGAGGACAACCTTAGAAGCTTTCAAAGGAAAAAAGAAAAAACAGGACCTATACAAAGGCTTGTGAATCAGAATGGCATCAGACTTTACCCAATAACACTAAAACCTACAAGACAAAGTAATATACCCTTAAAATTCTAAAAGAGAATTATTTCCCAGAAAAACTATCAAGTATGAGAAAAGAATAAAAACATTTTCAGAACACGCAAAACTGTGAAAAAATAAATATTATGCATCATATTTCAGCAAACTACCGAAGAATCAACACAAGAGAAAAACAGAAGAGAAGAAACATGGGATCCAGGAAAGTAAGAATCCAATGCAGAAGAAAGCTAATAAGACTATTCAGTCATTAACTCCAGGGAAAACAGCAGCAGCAGCAACAAAACTGCACAAGAGAAAACATAAACATAATATATTGCATGGCTTAGATGTAAATACTTACATAGTTACGATAAGTAAGCACTGATTATCTATTTAACCAAAACTAGAATACAACTATATAGAGAGGGTGAAAGAAGATGTGACAGGGTGGGGGAAAGAGTGAGAGGGGGACTAAATCTTCATCTTCCACAGCTGGAAGTCAACATGCAATGTAAAAAATAGAATTTAAGGGCCGGCCCGGTGGCGCACTGGATGGTGCGCCGCTTGGGAGGCGCATTACAAGAACTACTTATGTATCAGAGGGTTTGTTTCTACTCCAACAATTGAGGCAATTAAGAAAATGCGACACAGTAAATTTATAAATGTAGTTTTAAATGTTTAAGGGATTTGATTAAATTAATAAATGGCATTAATCAAAGATCCTAAAAGCAAATGTTAATACTCGCCATATTTCAAGAGAGAACAAAACGATTTTATAAGTTGGACTTAGAAACTTTGAGAATATTTATTTTTAAAAAGTAACTTGTGGGGGCCGGCCCAGTGGCTCACTGGATAGTGTGCCGCTTGGGAAGCGCGGCGGCGCTCCCGCCCGAGGGTTCGGATGCCACATGCAGACCGGTTCCCGCTCACTGGCTGAGCGAGGCGCAGGAGCAGCGCCGAGGGTTGCGATCCCGTTGCCGGTCCCCAGTCCGGTACGGGGGCGACGCTGAGGGTTGCGATCCGTTGCCGGACACGGAAAAAAGACAAAAGACAAAAAAAAAAATAGAATTTAAAAAAATAGGGCCGACCCCATGGCTCACTCGGGAGAGTGCGGCGCTGGGAGCGCAGCAGCGCTCCCGGCTGCGGGTTCGGATCCTATATAGGGATGGCCGATGCGCTCGCTGGCTGAGCACGGTGCGGGGGACACCAAGCCAAGGGTTGCGATCCCCTTACAGGTCACGAAAAAAAAAATAGTATAAGCATACTATTAGAAATAGAAAACACCTACAAAAAACAAAAACAAAAAAAAACTAGAAGCGTAAAAGTCAGTGCCTCTGAAGTGCTGGACCTGGGATGTTGCATGAGGTAGGGGAATCCTGGCTTTTATCATCATTTGTGATTTATTTGACTTTTAAACATATCTCTCAAGGCCATTCCCAGATCCCCTTAGAGTTCTTGGTCTCTGGGTTAAGAACTCTAGCTATTAAATCCATTCCATTTTAAATCTGAGCTAAAATCTACTTGATTTTGATTTCTGATATTCTACTCATATTGCCTTGGTTCTGTAATTCTCAGCTTTTTCTTCTATGTGTAATGGTTACTATGGAAACAGTTAAAAATAAATTTTATGTCATACAACACCCAACTAGGCTCTTTATCAAGAGAGTGGGGGATAAACTTACGGAGTGTCAGCAAAGCTTGGCAATCTCCTGTCTGATTGGAAAAAGACCACTACACATTTCACACTAGGATATATGCAACACAATCAGCTCACTTCTCACTTTTGCTTAGTACACGGAAGGAGATGTAAAAAGGAGGGTAGAATTTGGGGGGTGGGGGGCGGAAAGTGGAGAAACACTGGCATCAGGCTGTGTAGAAGAGGAACATCACCAAAATTATTCCCTAAACTGAAGTAACAAAGCTGCAGACATGAGAAGCTACAAAAACTTAATACTAAATTGCCCTGAGGCTTAAGCTTTTTGATTAGAAAGTCACGGTTATGAAGAAATGTTCTTCTAAAACTTCGGGGATGGGGTCAGTCAACAACAAAAAGGAAGAAACATGAAGATTCTCAAAACATTATGCTGATCAAAAGAAGCCAGACGCCAAAAAGGATGTGATATAGAAAGTTCTAAAACAGGCAAAACTAATCCACAGTGATAGGATTCAAAATAGTAGCTGCTTGGAGCAGGATGTGGGAAAGAATTGACTGCAAAGAGGCAGGAGGGAATTCTGTGGGGTAATGGGGAAACATTCAAGAATATATATGTTTGCCAAAACTCATTGAACTGTACTCTCAAAATATGTGCATTTTACTAAATGTAAATTATACCTCAATAAAGATGGGGAGCACAGCCATTATGGAAAAACAGAATTAAAAACAGAACTACCATATGATCCAGTAATCCCATACTTGGTATATAGCTAAAGGAAGTGAAATCAGTATGTCAAAGAGATATCTGTGCTCTCACGTTTGTTGCAGCACTATTCACAATAGCCAAGATCAACCCAAGTGTCCATCAACAGATGAATAAAGAAAATGTGGCATATATACACAATGGGATATTACTCAGCCTTGAAAAAGAAGGCAATCCTGTCATTTGCAACAACATGTACGAACCTTGAGGACATTATGTTAAGTGAAATAAGCCAGGCACAAAAAGACAAAATACCACATGATCTCACTTACATGTGGAATCTAAAAGAGTTGAACACACAAAAGCAGAGAGTAGAAAGGTGGTTACCAGGGGCTGGGGGTGGCAGGGGAGCGGTTGGGAAGATGTTGATCAAAGGATACAAACTGTCAGTTAGACAAGAGGAATAAATTCAAGAGATCCATTGTACAACATGGTGACTATTGTTAATAAAAATGTATTGTATACTTGAAAATTGCTAAAGGAACAGATTTTAAGTGTTCTCACTACATACAACTGGTAAGTATGTGAGGTAATGAACATTTAATTAGCCTGATTTAGCCATTCCACAAGGAATACATATTCCAAAACATCATGCTGTACATCATAAATATATACAATTTTTATTCGTCAATTTAAAAATTTTTAACTAATGAAAAGGGTGTTTTTTTTTAATGGACCAGGGGAAAAAGCATTTAATTAGCCTGATTTAGCCATTCCACAAGGAATACATATTCCAAAACATCATGCTGTACATCATAAATATATACAATTTTTATTCATCAATTTAAAAATTTTTAACTAATGAAAAGGGTGTTTTTTTTTAATGGACCAGGGGAAAAAGGGCTATGCCCATCAATGAATAACATTTGAATGTGAGAAACATACCAAATTACACCTAAACGCTCATGTCTCAAATCTCTATTCTACTGTTATAAATGTGATGACACTATTTTCATTCCATTCTATTTACTTTACACATATAATTAAGATTGAAAAATTACATTACTTTCTCTTCCTCTTCAAATCCATAAAAAGACAAGTTGTTCAAAATATGGCATTAAGTACAGAGACGTTTCCTTTGCTTCCTCAGAATTTTAGTAACTTCGCAGTTGCTTCTAATCACCAGTTCAGAAACAGCAAGATTTTGTTTCAATACACAAGAACTGCAAGTCACTCTAATTAGGGACTATTAGAAACAGAGAAAATAGGGAAAACAGGGCCCAAGAGGCTATCCTGAATAGAAATGTGAGATGATACAGACCCCAGAGAGGTAGAGATTTTTGCAACCCTGCCTTGGGAAATACAGAGAGATGAGGAAACTCATTGGGGACTTCGAATAACACTGCCTTAGCATTTGTGCCAGGAGGAGCAGAGATATACATAAGATGGGCTGATGGATACAGGCCCAGGGGAGGTGACAGAAGGCTATAACTTTTAAGCTATTAAAATCAGAAAAGTACTGAATTTGGATCAAGGAGAAGATAAAGAGGGGGAACTGTCTCTGAGTATGCATATTATCTATAATAAAGCGCCACAAATGTGTAGCAGCTCATTGAAAGTGAAGACTAGAATTAGTCCAAGCAAGAAATGGTAAATAAAAATCAATATAACGGTCAACATTATTCTTAATTTTAAAAGTACAAAATATCGTGATAACTTTTTTCATTTTTTGGTAGTAAAAGTATATCTACATATAAGGGCTTTCATAGGTTTTCTGCTGTCACTAGTGTCCAACCCAATTTTTCCCACAGTCTTACAGGAAGTGCCTAGAAAGAAAGAACTTCAGAAACACACTCATTTTTCTGTTGAAAAGCCCTTTAGAAATATAAATCATTTTAAAATTATCCTCAAACTTTTATTTCCCATACTTTTTTTCCCCTTAGTTTTTTTAGCTGCCATTCTAAAGTGGTAAGTTCTCTGAGAGATTCCCCTCAACCTGTTCCGGGGGCAATACCTTCCTTTTAAGTTGCAGGGTCTGGATGCAGTACACAGATACAGATACAGTTTAACTTAATAGAAAGATGACCTCATGGTTCTTGTAACTGCATCAACACACTCCAGACTACTGCCTACGTTTTAAATTATGGCATCTCATTATTGCCTGCTGTTTAGCATGTTCATTTCTAGAAACCTGAGTCTTTTTTCCCCTTCTGATATAAGCAGCTAGGATTTTTCCATCTTATGTTTGGGCTGTAAATTACCCTATCAAAACCATGTTGCTCTACTGTACCATTTTTTATGCTAATTAAGGCTATCCTTTATTCTAATTAGGAAGTGCCTAGAAAGAAAGAACTTCAGAAACACACTCATTCTTCTGTTGAAAAGCCCTTTAGAAATATAAATCATTTAAAAATTATCCTCAAACTTTTATTTCCCATACTTTTTTTCCCCTTAGTTTTTTTAGCTGCCATTCTAAAGTGGTAAGTTCTCTGAGAGATTCCCTTCAACCTGTTCCGGGGGCAATACCTTCCTTTTAAGTTGCAGGGTCTGGATGCAGTACACAGATACAGATACAGTTTAACTTAATAGAAAGATGACCTCAT
The DNA here is from genome assembly GCF_000696425.1 of Galeopterus variegatus. Lineage (NCBI taxonomy): Eukaryota > Metazoa > Chordata > Mammalia > Dermoptera > Cynocephalidae > Galeopterus > Galeopterus variegatus. The sequence continues at coordinate 123,761 of NW_007731185.1, forward strand.
GGTTCTTGTAACTGCATCAACACACTCCAGACTACTGCCTACGTTTTAAATTATGGCATCTCATTATTGCCTGCTGTTTAGCATATTCATTTCTAGAAACCTGAGTCTTTTTTCCCCTTCTGATATAAGCAGCTAGGATTTTCCATCTTATGTTTGGGCTGTAAATTACCCTACCAAAACCATGTTGCTCTACTGTACCATTTTTTATGCTAATTAAGGCTATCCTTTATTCTAATTCTACCTTTCAAGGTATACTTTCATGTAAAAGCCAAAAAATTATTTTAGGTAAATGTTAACAAACATGTTGCATTACTCGATGATTAAGCCCTAACAACTTCACCTGAATAATCACGTACAGTTATTTCCAATTACAGACAAGAAAAATGAGTTTCAGAGCTTGATGTAGCACCAACAAGGCAGCCAAAGCTGGGGTGAAATGGTGTTTGTGCACACATCACAACAGAGCCAAGTATCTGTGCCCTCCCTTCAGCCTACCCTGCTCTTGTGATAAGCATTAAACTGACTGCTTAGTACCTTTAAAGAAACCTGAGGTCATCTCATCCATCTAGTACACCATGAAGAAACACTCAAATTCAAATATCAATAAGCATCACCTATACAGCCCAAGTCCCTAACTTGTATCAACTCATATTCATATATTTTGGTGCTGCTCCTATAAAAGACACTCACTATAAGAGACATTGGCAGATTTTGAAGTTTTCTAATTCAATAACCAAATTTGACCAATTTTACACTGTATTCAACAGTAATAGAACTGACCAAATATTTTACTTACTGTCCACATAACTTGACCTGACCAATCATACATGATATTTTATTTGCACATTTTTTTAATTAAAAAAAAATACACATTCTCAACATCTTGCTTGGCTCTGAAATAATGTAGCCCAATGATTATTGAATCATCCACATTTTTACTTTAAAAAAATGCATATTTATATTTTATATATAATCCAAAGTACAATTAAAAACCAAAATGACAGAGAAAGATTAGTGAGCAAACATCAATGTTTCCTTGGAGATAAGAAATGGACTTTCATGGTACCAAAATGTCAAATTATGCAATAAAAACAAATTTATTTTCATTTTACCCCAACATTTTTCTTCTCCCATTAATCAATTATTAAAAGCTTTTTTGAAGAGCTTTAGCCCTTTTTTTCTCTTTCCAATATTGAAGCTAATTCATAACACTGAATTATGTGGCATTTACTTTCTTGACAACTGTCTGATATGATAAACAAAGTTTTCTTTTGCTCAAAACCCCAGCATACTGAAAACGAGGATGGTAAAAAAGACTGTGGCTACTAAAACAAATGTGAAATAATCAAGATGAGGCTCTTTTTCAATATCAGGGGAGCACTCTTTGTTTGCAGCAAAGATGCTAGCGACTCAGTGATAGGAAGAAAAGCAGAAATCACTGCTGGTGCTTCCCTTGAGATTAGGACAAAGTCCTTTCAGTCATCCAAACTAATCAGAAAACACAAATACCAAAAGGTCCTTCACCCTTGCTGTGATTACCTGAGGCAAAGCCAGAAGGTCAGCAGCTCTAAACATTCATTTTCTGACCCTTCTTGAGCTTAGTATATTGGATCAAAATAGACTACAGTTTACTTTAAATCTAGAGCAACTGATCTATAGCTTTATCAAGTTTCACAGATAAATCATAGGATTAATTCACCACTAGTAAAGGCTAGGAACTATAGTATTCCTTTCAAAAATGCCCAGTTAATTTTAAATGTAAAGAGGTTAGCACATTGCTTTAAAAAAGGTGAAGAGCTCACTGATTCTGGAACTGGGCTCTTAGAGGCTGAAACTCATATATCAACAGTATTTTTAGAAGCATAATTTATGTATCTGCTTACGAGATCATAGTATAAGGTCTAGAGCACAGGAAATAGAACATGTGAGACTGCCATAAGCACAGCCATACTGGGCAGGTACATGCCCAGGGAGTCCCCTAGTCAATCTCACAGCACAGGGCAGTGACTTTCAAACAATGGTCTGTGTAGCCTGCAGTCCCACAAAGGGACCAAGCATAATGCTCTAGACCTCTCAGCCCAATGCCAAATACATAATAGGAGAGCGTCACCTCTCTTTGGCATGTTGGGATTTGGCAAAGTATCACATTAAAAAAAAAGAATTCTGCTGCTTAAAAATATGCCTGAAAACCAGCAGCAAAGGCTTTGGAGTCAAGGAGACCAGAGTTCAATTCTAAATCTGTTGAGGGAGGAGTAGACATAATCATGCAGGGCAAAGAATCAGTGTTCAATAGATGGTTAGTCGGGCTGGCCCCGTGGCGCACTGGGGAGAGTGCAGCGCTTGGGTGCGCAGCAGCGCTCCTGCCGCAGGTTCGGATCCTATATAGGGATGGCCGGTGCACTCACTGGCTGAGCGTGGTGCGGGTGACAGCAAGCCAAGGGCTGCGATCCACTTACCGGTCACAAAAAAAAAAAAAAAAAAAATAGATGGTTAGTAATTATTGTTATTTATCAAAGAGTAGTACTAAAAGGTACTGAAGGAGTAAACCTCAAAATATGCATCCAAGAACCATATAACTATGACATGACAGTACATAACCCTTATTTGATCACTTCATTCCTTGGTCAAATATACAAATAACCCCTCACAAACCCACTTTATCCTGTAGGTACTAAAGGCGCGGTTCCCAGGAACCAAAGGCTTTTCAAGGACCTACCACAAAAGGGAGGGACGGAGAGAAGGAGGGAGGAAGAGACAAAAGGAGGAGGGAAGGAAGGAAAGTAGAGGGTGGGAAGAGGGAAGAGGGAAGGTGGAGAGAAGGGAGAAAAGGAAAAAGATTTTTAAAAAGAGGAAAGAAACAGCTCCAAAATATGAAAAGAAAATTACAAAATAAAAATTAACACATGTTTGTCATGACTAAAGCATGACACCCAAGACTTGTGGTCTTCATAGACATTTCATTATATGTTTTAATAATTAGTAGGTTACATTTTCTTCACTTCATAAAAAATGCCAAGAATACACAATGACTACAGAGAAATCACAACCAACTTCAAATTAGGTGACATTTCAAAGCCAAAATTAAAATAAAAAAACTTTCAACTGTTGCAGCAATACACAGGCACACACACACACACACACACACACACACAATGTGATATGAGCTCATCTGATATACTGTGATGGGAGCCTCTAATACTGAGACCCTAGAGTATTAAAAGAGCTCTTCTCTTCGGTTTGGATCCCTTTCAGTGTTCCTCAAGTTGTGGCCACCTTCCCTGTGTTATTTCACAATGCAGTGAGGAGTAACAGCAAAAGCCAAGGATAAGGCACAGGGGAGGGAAGACACAAGCCCAGGATGCCCTTTGTGGTCTCCTCAGCCAGGCTTCCCAGACACCTACAAAACTCCTGGAATGTGTCATTAAGGACCATTAGCCACCACCATGGCAAAGCTCCAAGTCACAACACCTGTACTAACGGAAGTGCTGCAATCACCAGACAAGAAGAAAGGAGGCCTACCTGCTTTATTTTATTTCGGGAGTTAGTGATGCGCTCTGTGATGCTCTGGTACGTGCGAATGGCTGTCGTCAATTCTGTATAGTGCTGCACAATCAGTTCGTCCAGGTCACGGTCACATTTCTCATAAGCTTCTTCAAGGCGCCCCTTCTCATTTTCTCGATCTTCAACATCATCACTGGTAGACAGAGTCCTGGTGAAGACAGAGAATATACCAAGCTGAGTAAAACAAGCAAAAAGCAAAAGAAAGGTGACTCAGTCAATTACTAACACATTTATCCTTCTAACTAGGAAATGAAAAAAGTTACTAACAGAAAATACAAAACCACCTTCATAGTAAATTCCAATAGCCCATCTAAGTGGATTTGTTGGTTGCTTATCCAAGGAGCCCGTCTCTTCACTTGTTTCCTTAGTAGCAGAACTGATTTTAATCAGATGGCAGGTAGGCATGGACTTTGCAAGAGGCTGGGCAGTTCTTGATTTGTTTGAGTGAATCATAGTAATTCCTAATAATTCCATTCCTCTTACGAGTGACAAGCCTAGCCAATGAGATCTTAGAAACTTCTATAAATAGTTTTCTTGCAGAAGAATAAAAGAAAAGGTCCATTTTCCCAACCGTGGATATTGCCCTACAAGGTTGAGATACCCAAACACTTCTATCTTACAACCACAGAAGGGAAAGCCAAGGAAAAGGCAAGTGACCACTTATGCCGTTGACCCACCTCAGCTGCCAGCCCTGCACCTGCCTACCTCAGAACTTCTTGTTAGGGGAGATCTGAGATACCCAAACACTTCTACCTTACAACCACAGAAGGGAAAGCCAAGGAAAAGGCAAGTGACCACTTATGCCATTGACCCACCTCAGCTGCCAGCCCTGCACCTGCCTACCTCAGAACTTCTTGTTAGGGGAGATGATAAATATCCATTGTTTAACTCACTTCCAATTGGTCTTCTTTTATATGTAGCTGTAAGCATACTAACTGATAAAATTACTCATAGACTGAGGAACCACCTTCCAAAGAGCTCATCTGAATGACCTGAATTTGGTACGGAGCCCCCAGCAGCCTGGAAATAAGCTCATATTAATTATAAAATCTGTTACAACAGCAATAATCTAAGTTATACTACAAGACAGTCCCCATATTTACTATTCTTCAAACAGCACGAACAAGATTGATATGAATCAACAATAACCAAGGAATGAGATAGACACACTTATTAAAAATCTTTCAATAATTTAGTTTGATACACAGGCCACAGATCTTTGTTTCCTCTATTATCTTTCTTGGATAATTTTTTTTAATTTAGTATTATAATCAGTAACAAAGAAACTTTTTCCTCTTATCTGCTGGCCACAGTAATTTAGAGTTTCATTAAATTCCTTCGGATTTGTCAGTTTATAAATTCAGCCTGCCTTACTTCACTTATCCCTTTTAATGTAGGGAGGGGGATATTTTAGGCTCTCAATAATGGATGCAATCAATTATAAGTCCATCATAAGAACTGCTTTCAGGGATGGTCTGTCAGCAAATCAATCACATATCCACTTCTCGATATTTGCAAGCAAAATACTGTACAACAGTCTCCAAACTGTCATTTAGAGCAAAGGATCTTAATTCCTGGGCTGCACAATATATAAAATTTCTTATCCAATTTAGAGGAACATTCAGGAGGCTGGTCTTTGACTTCAATCTAAACTCCAAAAGAATTTTGTAAATGTGTCAGGGATGCCAGGATACCAGGTACGGCATGAAATGGGGAAGGTGGGGGGAGGTCAGCACAAAACCTGAATTAAGGCCTTTACCATGCCAGATCCTGTTTCCTCATCTGTAAACTGGTGATCCTAAGCCAGACTACTTCCAAGTTTACTTTCAGGTACAGAATACCACAGAAGCGTTTGACTCTTGAAGTAAATCATAGTGGAGAATTTAGGGAAAATTTGGTTTCAAAGATAGAGCTACCAAGATTACTTGCAATGTTTGGGTACAGAGTAGTGTAGCATATCTTCCTGTTGTTTCTATGATACATAACTTTGCTCTTTAAATCTGAAATCTTCCAGGCTACTAATCTAAAGTAAAACACACTCAGAAAATGCCTTCAATTTATCAACTGCCCCAGAGGTAAGAGTTCCTAGATATTTAACTCTATTATTTCTCCTTGTAACAGCAAACGTAATTTTCAAAGCTACAGTGGATCAGTTTGCCATCTTTACAATGCTTTTTCATGATTTCCTCTCTACTACCATTGTAGAAGGAAACACACCAAATATTTCATATCGTTTACCTTAACTACTTAGAATTTCCATTAAGGAAAATGTCAGGCCCAGAGAGGACACCTTCTCTGGCATCAGCTGTCACTGTAACACATTACTGGCTCATTTAGGAATTATTTAGGAAATAAAAAGGGTTACTAAAATGAAAATTAGCAAATAAGTTGGGTCTATAAGGGGTTTTTGCTTTTATTTTCATTTTTAGAGAAAATATTTATATAAGGAACGTCCTGTGCCAGGTTTGCCCCACATTTAAAATTCATCCTCTTGATGTAAACTGGGATGAATAACATTTTGTCTTCAGTCAAGACTTCTTCCATCATAGAACTCTGAGAGTACAAAACCATTAAAGTTTTGTTTTTTTTAAATTAGAGAAAAGGCAGCAAGGATAATAAAAATAATAATAGCCTTTAATATTTAGAAAGGCTTACTAGCTGCCAGAAACCAATTGTGTTGCACATTTTGCAGAATGTATGAGGGCACTTCAAAAACTTCATGGAAAGATGCATATTATCTTTCAATTCTATTATTCCACAAACCTTTTGAAGCACCCTCGTATGTCTGATCCTCATAACAGCCCTTCGGAGCGGGTCTTATTATTATCTCCTACCCCCACACCACCATCACCACATTTTTTACAGATTAAGCAGCTGAAATTTGAAGAAGTTTATTAATATGCCCGTACCTCACAAAATGAAGGTAAGGGATAGTATAGGGACATAAAACTCAGGTTGGTCTGTTTTCACGTTATGCCCCTAACTACTACAGTCATGGACTCTGAAGTCAAACTCCTAGGTTAGAATCTTGGCTCTGTCATATTTACTACCCATATGACCTTGGTAACAGCATCTCATTTTGCTCATCTATAAACTGGAGATTATAAGATACCTTCCTTATAGACTTGTTCGTTGAGAATTAAATAAGGTCAAACAAAGTCTGGTATTCACACTGTTAGCTATTATTCTTATTGTATTGGTTGTAATAGCAGCAGCAGCAAAGGCAGTAGCTATTTTTCTATCTTATAATAGAAATTACATCTTCTGGAGACACAGGTTCAAATCCCACTGCCGCCAAAGACTAGACCATTTGGCTCTGGGCCTGAGATTTAATCTCTCTGATTCTTACATTATTCCTCCTGAACATCAAGAATTGTGATGAGTCTGTGATTTTATCCTACTCACAAGCTAACAAGTTAGCCTGTCAGTTTCATAGGTACTGGTAAAAGACACGAAACCCCTGGGTCAGAGACTAAGGATTTTGTTACTAACAGCACAGCAAGCAGCATTAGTGTCAGCATATTTGCATCAGTTCCCTTGCTCCCAAGTACACTGGGAGCTAGGCAGGCGGGCCCAAATGAATGACTGCCCATACAGAGAGCTACTGGAGAAGAGCCCTGAGCTTAGAAACCAAATCTTTCATACTGGGCTGGAAACATGCCTGCCCTCTGCTCTGGAAGGAAGAATTATCTCTGTCTTTCAAGGCTGTCTGCTAAACATCCTTGACAAGATGGTCTAAAACAAAGGGTGCTCACTGCTTTGCTCACAAGAACTTTAGAAATACAACAGACACAAGGAGAATTTTCTCCAAACAATAATGAAACCTAAGTCACTGGGTTCCTTCACCGACTGAATGATAGAGCATGGTGCCAAGCAATAGTAGAGCATTTCCAAGCTCTTTTCTTTTCTGCAAAATGAGACCAGACGTACATTGTCTCAGACTACCAATATTTGCAAAATGAATGAAAGATAGACCATAAAAGCATGAAACAGTGGACTAATTCTAGGAGTACAGTTGCCATGCATGCCAGCAAAGCCCAGCAAACTTCAATGTGAGGTTATCTTATTTTAAGCCAGTC
>NW_007731185.1:132431-133811 GCF_000696425.1 Galeopterus variegatus
GCGCGACACTGAGGGTTGCGATCCGTTGCCAGACACGAAAAAAGACAAAAAAAAAAAAACCAGCAAAAACATGTAGAACTTTCTATATGCCAGGTGTTAATCTAAGATGTTTAAACATAATAATTCATATATTCCTGACAACAACTGTATGAGGTAGATGTCATTATTTTAGAGATGATGAGATTGTCTGTTCAATGCACAGAGCTTTTAAGAAGCAGCGGCAGACCTCAAACCAGGGCTGTCCAGCTCTAGAGTCTGGCTCTTAACAACTTCACCATTCTGCCTCTCAAGATGTACTCAGAACTGAAAACAACATACTTCCAAACAGAAAGAGGTTTTATAGCCCACAACATGGATATAATATTTCTAGTAATCTAGCCTGAAACTACACTGTATTTTTTAAAAAATAGAGTCCAAAAATTATCCATGATCATTTTGACAGTAAGTGCTGACAAGACAGCTCTCATTTCTCTACTTGTGAAATTTTAAAACTAAATGCAAAAATTTACAAGCATCCCTTTGTCCTATATGTTGGGGAAGGGAAGTGACAGTGAGGCACAGGATATAAATCATTGAGTATCTATTATACATCAGGCAATACAGTGGTTATTTTGAATAAATAAAAGACAATCCTCAAAATAATCTAGTGAGATAAATAGTATCACCACCCTTTTTACAGATAAGGAATCAGAGGTTCAGAGAGGTAAAGTAACTTGCACACATGCATACAGCTAATAATATCAGAATTGGAATTAAAGCTAAGTATACTTGACTCCAAAGCACGTGCTCTTTCTCCTATACAAGTTATGAAATCCTGTTTTTCCTGCCTTCGGCTAAGTGCACGCTAATCGTGCTACAGCTCATATGTAAAGACAATGGTAGACAGCTAGAGATGGGAACAGATCACTAAGCAGCTTTTTTTAGTAGTAACAGTCTTGAATCTGCATAAGAAGGCTTAAAAATGACCTTAAAAGTCATAAGCAAAGGACAAATGGTTTAAAGCTGCCACCCAAGATGCATTCAAGTNGACGTGAAAAAGTAAACCACATTCCAGGTAAGTTGGACACAGGGACATTTCTGGATCACTAAGAATTTTTCACTATGACAGCTCTGGTATTTTGCATGATGAATTACATCTCTAACCATGAATAATTAATCCCAAGGAAGGAATTTATTTACCTAATGGGCTAAAAGGACCATGGTACACATGTTAAGCTACTATTAACAGCTCCAAGTGGCAACAAGTATGTTATATGGTTCTAGTGGACTCAGCCATCAGCTCCAAGCGAGTGCTATAAACAAGCATTAAAAACCAGGGTAGGGCCGGCCCGGTGGCACACTGGAGAGTGCGCCGCTTGGGAGCGTGGCGGTGCTCCCGCC
>NW_007731185.1:134752-136383 GCF_000696425.1 Galeopterus variegatus
CAGGGTAAATAAGTGGAGATCTAAAACTGAATCTGTTTCCTTTTTTAAATAGCAGCTTCTGTATTTCAGTGTGGCTGGTCAAATGTTTTGAAAGGAAAATAACTAGTCACTATCACTGGCTTTTTCTATGGAGCAATTTTGCTTTCACTTTGTACTTAATGGAGTAATGGAGTCCAGATAGGAGAAAGTACATAAAAGTCTATATTATTTTTCAAAAAGACAAAAGGAAAATCATGTAAAAGAAAAAGCGCACCTATGAAAATAAGGTCACCAAAAAGTGACCCATCGCTCAAGAGGAATAATAACTTTCAGTCAAAGACAGAATAAGAGGATGCAAAAAGAAAATACAGAAATCTAGAATACTACCATTAAGAATACACCAGAAAAGTTTCTTACTACCCTCATCAAATATGTCAAACAAGAGGCATACAAGTATGAATGAAAAAACCCAGATTCAAATAGAGATCTACAACTTTTAAGCTATTTAACATTGGGCAAGTGACTTAACTTCTCCTGGTCTATTTTTTCCTTGTAAAACAAGCAAGAGAATAAGAATACCTGCCTCATCAGAATGTTGTATGAAACAGAGAAATGTGTGAATTTGCTTTGTAAAATATAAAGTATACAATGGAAGTGTCCACTGATACATTATCAGGAACAAAATAAATAATCTATGAATCACAACACTATTAGCCCAAATCCCCTAAACTTCCCCCACTCTTAAATTTCCTGAGGATATTTATTCATGAACTGAGATCAGACCTTTTCTCTGTATTCTTACAGTGCCTGCTACATTGAGTGCTTAGTAAAAGCTAAACAATAAACAGCAGCAAGATACAGGATCTGGAGAAGTCACGGAAGACAACTCCCTGCCTTAAGAAATGACTTAATTTAATTAAATTGTCTCACACCAAGAAATGCCTGTTCAAAATCTCTAGGCATGGACAAACAATAGTTACAGTGACCCTATTTAATTCATCTATTTAGTCAGCAAATGTTTAATAAGCACTTACTACTTACCAGGCACAGTTGTAAGTGACTTAAGATAGAGCAGAGAACAAAAGCAACCCCTCCCTCAGGAAGCTTACATGTAGTAAGGGAAGGCAGGCAATAAAGCAGATAGAAAAGACAGAACATGTGCAGGCCAGGAGGGAGTGGCTGTAGCAAAAAGGAAGGCAGAGTGGGAGGATGGGGGCTCCTTTACATAGAGAGGCCAGGGAGAACCTCTTGATGTGTGAATAGAGCTTAGGAGGAAGTCAGGGGGAGGCTGATTCCAGAGAGAACAGAAGATGCACAGGCGCTGAAGCAGGACGTTTAGCCTGGTCAAGGGACATGAAATGTGGCTTTAGACTAGAGGAAGAGTGACAGTGATAGGAAATGAGGTCAGGGAGGAAACTGGGACCCAGACCAAGTACAACTTTGTGGGTTTTACTCTGAGTCTTCTGGGACTAAAGAGATGTATGACAAAACACCACTATATAAACATAAAACACAATATGCAGCCCATATGGGCAAGCACAGTTTATATGAAATGAGCCCTCCATCTAAATCTGAGCTTCCTGGTAGCCAAAGCAAAAAAGGAACATTATATAATTCTCATTCTCAAAGAGACAGGCTCCAGTTCCCCTGAG
>NW_007731185.1:137555-141061 GCF_000696425.1 Galeopterus variegatus
AGTTAAGCATGTAATAAGGCGGACAACCAATTATGAAAAATTAAGAGCCTGATCAGGGCTATTGCCTGAGCCTCAATATTACCTGTGGATGAAGACAGACTATCACTCTGGAAGCAATTTCAGATATTTTAATAAAGTAATGAGTCCCCAGGGTCCCACCTGTTATGAAGTGAACTGTGTCTCCCACCCACCCAAAATCATACGTTGAAGCCCTAACCCTCAATGTAACTATATTTGGAGATAGGGCCTATAAAGGAGGTAATAAAGATTATGTGAGGTCACAAGGCTGAGGCCTCAATCTGATAAGATTGGTGTCCTTCTAAGAAAAGAGAAAAAAAAAAAACAAAAACAGGAGACAAGAGAGAGCTTTCTCCACCTACTCCTAGAGGAAAGGCCATGTGAGGACACAGCAAGGAGGAGGCCATCTACAAGTCAGGAAGAGAGGCTTGACCAGAAACCAACACTGATGGTACCTTGATCTTGGATTTGTAGCCTCTAGAACTGTAAGAAAATTAATTTCTGTCGTTTAAGCCACCAGTCTTTGGTATTTTGTTATGGCAGCCCAAGCAGACTAATATACCACCCTATAAAACACAGGCAATGTTATTTTCAGTGTTATCAGTCACCATCCTTAACCATAAGCAACATAGATTCTTGGCAAATCCACAAGAATTAGCTGCGTAATACAGCCCCAGATAACTAAACTAATTAACCTGCTGTAAGAAATATTCCAACCTAAATTTTGGCAACACCTACAGAATAACTAGCATTAAGTGATGCTTTCTGAAAACAATAAGCTTAATTGTCTACTAAGGTCATTCCTTGTTGGCATCCAGTGACCTCTCCTCTAGGAATAATAAAGATTACCAAAACAATTAATGGAAATCCCTTCAAGCAACTCAGAAAAACTAATTACAAGTAAGGCTTCATATATCCAAAAATCNAGCAAAAAAGGAACATTATATAATTCTCATTCTCAAAGAGACAGGCTCCAGTTCCCCTGAGGAAGCAAACTTTAAATTAGTCCTAAATTCAAAAAGAAATTTTTCTCTCAATACAATGAGAGACATACAATATAGTTAATGATACAACAACTTCTGAAAACAAAATAATAAATTTTACATGGCTATTTCTTATAAGTTCCTTCAAGAACATAACATTAAAACTCAACTCAAGCCTAGAGATTTCAAAAGCCTCTGAATATAGTCCAAGTATGAAGTTTTCTAATGATTCATCTGAATTCAAGGGTAGAATTTAGGGAACTTACAGGACTAAATGGATCAAATTATGTTTTATTAACTTCCTCCTCTCAACAAACCTTTTGATAGTTCAAGCTGACCAGCCAGCAGCTCTTTGAAGAGAGTGTACAGTACAAGTATTTGATATTAGAGAGTTATTAGAAGACTGTTAAATACTTTCAGCCAGTTAAGCATGTAATAAGGCGGACAACCAATTATGAAAAATTAAGAGCCTGATCAGGGCTANTAATCCCATCCCACTTGATAGCAATTCACAATGACAAGTCTCTCTGAAAAAGTTTTCTGATACACAAAAACAACATCCCTTAACAGTACAAAGAGATTCATTTAATATCAACTGACAGTAAACAATTTCTGTTTGAAAGTCAATGGAAAATTCACTGGTATCTTACTTCAGATGGTACTTAGGGCCAATTACTACAACTACTACACCCAACATATACAGTTTTTCAAAATTTGAATCAACTCAGTTATACAGAACACTTCTGGGAACCCAAAGCTATAAAATCTTTTAGCTGACAAAGAAGGCCGTTATCTAAAATTAAGTAAAATCACCCCCACTGAGGCATTAAAGTCCCAGGTTGACAATGTTAGCTTAAAATCTTTCTCCTACCCTTACTTAACCAAACTCTGCCTCTTTTCACACTTCCATTTTAAGCCCCCCCATCTTCCTTAAAACATTGTCCACAGTGATCTTATTTTCTGGTGAGTTCCTCAGAAACAACGTTTTACAAGATATTAATAGGTGGTCAAGTACATTATGGAAATTATGGGTTACACAAATTGAATCAAGTGTCTTAACTAGAGACATCCGGGAGACTTTAATAAATGTGCTAGGTGCCCGGGTTAGAAGGGCAATGGACAAGACACAAAAAACATATTATGCAGCATTTCTGTAATTTATTAATCTACAGAACAGAATCTCTCACCCCGTTTCTCCCCAGCATATACGTACATATAAACACACACAAACTTATACATTTTTATGGAAATTTTCAACCATGCACGAAAAGTAAGAGACTTGTCAAATAAATCCAGCTTTAACAATTAGCAACACATTCCAAACTTTCTTCATTTATACCCCCACTGGCTCTAACTCTCCTCCCCCATTATTTTGTTTTTGTTTTTATTGGGGTTTGCCACTTTAGCCATTTTTAAATATACAATTCTGTGGAATTCATTACATTTCCAATGCTGTGTGACCATCACCTCTATTTCCAAACTTTTTTGTCATCCTAAACATAAACTCTGTACCTATTAAGCAATAACTTCCCATTATTCATTCCCTGCCCACCCCAGTTTCTGGTAACCTCTAATCCACTCTGTCTCTGAAATTTATTTTTTCTTTTNGGTTAGAGTGCAGTGTTTTAACACCAAAGTCATGGGTTCAAGATGGGAGGGGTATCCACAACAGGGAGGATCTTGGGGTGGAATCTACCATTGCCCTATCAGAGGAAATTCTTAGTGCACAGTGGGTGGTTGTTATGTTATGTTGTTACTTCAAACAAAAGACTAATTCTTTTTAAATACAAGGAAGGAAGAAAAAATTAATCAATAGAAACTAAGCCAGAAATGAAACAGATGATAAAATTATTAGACAAAGACATGAAAACAATTATAACATCTGCATTCCATATGTTCAGGCAGCTACAGGAAAGAGTAAACATGTTAAGCAGAGACATGAAACATATAAAAAAGACCTAAATCAAACTTCCAGAGATGAAAACTACAATCTAAGATAAAAATTANGCCCACCCCAGTTTCTGGTAACCTCTAATCCACTCTGTCTCTGAAATTTATTTTTTCTTTTTAATTCTTTTTTCTTAACTGACCCATGACAATTGTATATATTTATGGAGTACAATGTGATATTTGGACACTTCTATACAGTGTGCAATGATCATATCAGGGTATCAGCATATCCACCACCTCAAACATTTATCATGTCTTTGGGTTGGGAACATTCAAAATCCTCTCTACTAGCTACTTGAAGTCATATAGTAATTTGTTGTTGACTAGAGTCTCTCTACAGTGCTATAAAACACTAGGCCTTATTCTTCCTACCTCACTACAATTTTTTGTTTGGGTTTTTATTTTTTTGGTGGCTGGCCAATACCAGGGGGTGGTAGGGAGAGGGTGGCCAATGGACACAGAATTGTAGCGAGGGCTGGCTGGTTAGCTCAGTTGGTTAGAGTGCAGTGTTTTAACACCAAAGTCATGGGTTCAAGATGGGAGGGGTATCCACAA
>NW_007731185.1:141338-147989 GCF_000696425.1 Galeopterus variegatus
GGTTAGAGTGCAGTGTTTTAACACCAAAGTCATGGGTTCAAGATGGGAGGGGTATCCACAATAGGGAGGATATTGGGGTGGAATCTACCGTTGCCCTATCAGAGGAAATTCTTAGTGCACAGTGGGTGGTTGTTATGTTATATTGTTACTTCAAACAAAAGACTAATTCTTTTTAAATACAAGGAAGGAAGAAAAAAATTAATCAATAGAAACTAAGCCAGAAATGAAACAGATGATAAAATTATTAGACAAAGACATGAAAACAATTATAACATCTTCATTCCATATGTTCAGGCAGCTACAGGAAAGAGTAAACATGTAAGCAGAGACATGAAAGATATAAAAAAGACCTAAATCAAACTTCCAGAGATGAAAACTACAATCTAAGATAAAAATTACATTAGACTTAACAATATCTGTTCCTCCATCAATCTGTACATTCAACGCATTCCCAATCAAAATCCCAGCAGATTTTACTGTAGAAATCCACTAGCTCATTCTAAATTCACATGGAAATGCAAAGGACCTAGAATACCCAACAACTCTGAAAACACAGAATAAAGTTGGAGGGCTTACGCTGTCTTCAAGACTTAAGAAAGCAATAACCAAGAAAGTGTGGTATCATCATCAAGATATACAAATGTGAATGGAACAGACTACAGAGTCAAGAAATAGACCCACATATATATGAGAATTGATTTTTGGCAAACGTGGAAAAGAAACTCAGTGAAGACAGGATAGTCTTTTTAACAAATGGTGTTGGAACAACTGGATATCCTTACACAAAAAAATGTGCATCAAGCCATATACTTAAGATTTGTGCACTTTAGGGTATATATTTATACCTCAAAAAGGGAGCAAATAAAGTCAGTATATAGAGTAAGACCCATATTTAATAAAAAAAATTATTTCCATCTATCCATCCAACATTTCATACACACGTACATACATACATACATACACACAAAGAGAGAAGAAGAGAGAGAGAAATGGGAGAGAGAAATGGATGTCTGGAATTGGGTTCACCTAATATCAATTATGGTAATACAGTAAGGATAAAATTTGGAATAATTTTTTTTACTTTCATCTTCACATTTTTCTGCATTTTCATTATTTAAATTCTTTATCATGAATGTACTATTTTTATAACAATAGAGTGATTTTTTTAAAAAACTGGAAGCAAACGTATTAACAATGGTTACTTCTGGGGGAAGAGAATATGGGCAATTTATTTTTTCTTCTCTGTAATTTCCCAAACATTTTTAATTCCTTCACTTAAAAAATACTTATATACTAGAAAAACTATACAGTAATATAAAAAATTTTCTGTTTTGCTAAAATATGTTAACTTTGTTATAATTACAACTCTTAAACCTTTGTATATACATGGACAGGATCCATACAAAAATCTTAAAAAGGAAAGCAGGTAATATTTAGGGAAATTAAACTCTCAAACAATGTTCCTCTTTAATGACTCTGTTCTTTTTACAAATTTGTACAATATAATTTTCATAAGGGCCAACAAGGGTTATCTAGGCAGAGATCATGGGCCCTTTGATGTGCTTGTTTGTGGTCTTTTCTGTCTTTTAATCTAATAAATATGTTTTATATTTTATGTGTGTCTATATTTTATATACATTTTTATATATATTATATATATGTTTTTTACACACACTCATAAGCATCCATATTTTTAAATCTAGCTTCTTTAGCCACCTCAAATTGTGAAATAATTACCATCTTAACTCCCACACAACGTTTCCTGGTTACAAAGACAACATTCCGATAAATGGAATCAAATACTAGTTAACCTGGCAAGGGTATTTCTGGTGGAAAATTAATACTATATCCTGGTTGCTACCTGGCAAATTTATTAAAATCAAGTTTATAACCAAAAAAGCTACAGATCCTGAAAAGAAGGAAATGAACATTTGAGTGCCTTCTCTGCACTTAACTATGCTAGACACTTTTACATACTCTTATCTCATTTAATGTCTCCAAAAACCACAGCAGATCATATTACTCCATTTTACAAATAAGAAACTAAGACCCAGTGGTAAGTGGTCCAAGGTTACATGGGTGATACAGTAAGTTTCTACTTAACCATACCATGCTACATACCTTCATCTCCCACCACAGGCTGTGACCGTATCACTCAACATTAAAACTATATATATGCCTCTAAGCCTTCGAGCAATTCCAACATTAACAATTACACAGCATGACATTAGAAACCAAGGCATGGGTCCCCAAGACATTAATTCTGCAGGGTTAGCCAGAAAATGGGAAAATTTTTTGCTCCTTACTTCCACATACACTGTCAGATATCCCAGGACTTCCTGAATGTTTATACAGTATTTAGTCTCCGGGTATTCCAGTAGTAATTTTCAAACAACACTGCCTCACTACTGCCAAGACTCCCCAGGGTACAAAGAGAGCTAGAAACCTAAAAACCATTATGAGATTAGCTCAAAGGAAGAGAGAAGTTGCTGCTAGAAATAACATTAACACCTAACACAACTTCCAGGACTCGGCTCAGAACAGTGACCATGTTCCTTGCCTGCCACAAACTGTGTCATGAACCTCAAAGGTGTTTGTTCAAAGCCCTGATCAAAGCCTGAACCCCTTCAAGAAAGTTTACTTTGAATTAAATACAGGGCTAACCAAAATACTCTGAAGAGGAAAAAAAAAATTTAACAGGTGTCTGCAATAAAGGATGCTCTAAGTTTTTCAAATTCCAACTTCTGTGAAGACATAAAAGTTGATGAAAATGTGAGCCTACAACTGCCTTCAAACCATCCAGACATCTGTAACTAGAGTCTGTCTACAAAAGGTATGCTCCGAGGTTTCAATAAGGTCCCCTTAAGTCACAACTGAAGTTTGTCTTCCCAATTAAACTGGCTATTACAGGCCAACTTATAAAGAAAAGAGAGAAGACATTTAATTGGAAAGCAAATCACCTAACAGTAAGTGGTAGACACATTTCCCAATTAAAAATCTGACAAGAACTCACAATAATAAAATAACATCTCCAAAATGCCATCTTGCTTATTTCCCATGTAGAGAGGCTGCCTTCTCCGACTTCACACCAAACAAAAGGCTAGGGGGAAAAATCGATATGAAAGTAGGAAATTGCTGTGCCTGTGTGTGTGTGTATGTGTGTAAAACTGTCCAAACTGTACATCAGCAGGTAATCAGGATTTTGTCCACCCAATTAGTTCCATTTTAAGGGGCCCGTGGAAGATTTAAAACCAAAAGCAGCACAGTTAGCAGCAGCCTCCGACACACTAAATCCCAAGTACTCTCCTCCTCCAAGCCCCACCTCACAGGCCGGAGGACCTCTTTTGTAAAGCCGTGGGAGTCTACACTTGGAACAACTGATTGTCCTGAAATATTTTTTTTTATTCAGTATTTTTTAAGTGATTAAGAATTTCTACTTATGATCCTCAAGCCATCTATCAGACATAATACAGTCATGTGTCACAGAACAACATCTGAGTCAACGATGGACCACACAGACCACGGTGGTCCCATAAGAGTATAATGGAGCTGAAAAACTCCTATCGCCTAGTGACGTCCCAGCCATCCAAACATCGAAGCACAGTCACTTAACTCTTTAATAAACTTAGCACAGCCTAAGTGTACAGTGTTTATAAAGTCTACAATAGTGCACAGTAATGTCCTACACCTTCATTTTCACTCACCACTCACTCACTAACTCACCCAGAGCAACTTCCAGTCCTGCAAGCTCCATTTATGGCAAGTTGTCTTATACAGGTGTACCATTTTTCATCTTTTATACCATATTTTTACTGTATCTTTTCTATGTTTAGATACACGGATATTTACCATGGTGTTACAATTGCCTACAGTATTCAGTACAGTAACATGCTGTACAGATTTGTAGCCTAGGAACAACGGACTATACCACTAGGTTTGTGCAAGTACACTCTATGATGTTGAAATCACCTAATGATACATTTCTCAAAACATATCTCAGTCATAAAGTGACACATGACTGTACCTGTATTACAATTACACTATACTGTATCTTTATTTTGACTTCTAAATGCTTTAAAATGGTGTAGCATTATACTAGCAAAATACAAAGTCGTTATTTAACTACTTAGTGCCATGGTTGGAAACAGCAATGAAATTTGGATGTTCCCCATGTCTACACCTACTCTGTCCTTAAGTCAAACCCTTATTTACCTGTAGTTTTTTTAAAATCAAGT
This sequence comes from Galeopterus variegatus, assembly GCF_000696425.1. Taxonomy (NCBI): domain Eukaryota; kingdom Metazoa; phylum Chordata; class Mammalia; order Dermoptera; family Cynocephalidae; genus Galeopterus; species Galeopterus variegatus. Next base: position 145,574 of record NW_007731185.1, read on the forward strand.
ATTAAAAGATGACTGTAACAATAAATGCTGTTCCAACTACTAGAAATAGTATTTTAAAAATATGTAGACTGTTACAATACATAGTGTAGCATAAAACTGGCATTTTTTTTCTCATATCTAAGTAAGAGAATTGAAGAATTTTAAACATCCACTGTTCAAAAAAGAAAAGAACTGCTCAGTGATATTACCTGTAGTTTTTTTAAAATCAAGTATTAAAAGATGACTGTAACAATAAATGCTGTTCCAACTACTAGGAATAGTATTTTAAAAATATGTAGACTGTTACAATACATAGTGTAGCATAAAACTGGCATTTTTTTCTCATATCTAAGAGAATTGAAGAATTTTAAACATCCACTGTTCAAAAAAGAAAAGAACTGCTCAGTGATATACAAAGATAAACAAAGCTCAACTGATCAAACTTTTCAAAAGACAGTGGACTCTATCACTAACAAGTAACTTATTTTGTGACAAAATGAAAGCTCATGGAAACATGAAAGAGAACTGGCATATACCAGGTACATCATCAGGAATGCTCAGATTTTATAAACATGAGACTTAAATGGGTTTTCCTTTTTGAGGTTTGTTGCCAAAGCAACATGGAAAACTACAGTGTGCCAGAGAGAATTTGAAAAAAGGTTAAGTTTAGGAGGAGGTAATCAAAATTTTATGTGAGGAATTATGAATGAATACAATGTTACAAGGAGGGTATAACACAAAGAATACAAAAAAGATATACAAAGCAGCAACTTCAGAATGACAGCACAATTTACAAATAAGAAATATATATTCCCCCTTCTATTCATCTCTGCAAGACCCTCCTCCCACCCCATCCCAAACTCCAAAGTAATACTCCCATCCTCCCCTCATTCACTGCCACTGTTTATAAAATTTAAACCACTGGATATGTTCAGAAGTGTATCAGGAAGGAAACAAAAATTAGAGTTAGCAACATCCTCACTCCAATCCCTAAATTTTCCTGTCACTCAAAGAAATGTTTAAATACAAACACCAGTACTACAGCACCAACAATATCCAGTCTTAAAGTCATATGTAACCATTTGCNAGCAATGAAATTTGGATGTTCCCCATGTCTACACCTACTCTGTCCTTAAGTCAAACCCTTATTTACCTGTAGTTTTTTTAAAATCAAGTATTAAAAGATGACTGTAACAATAAATGCTGTTCCAACTACTAGGAATAGTATTTTAAAAATATGTAGACTGTTACAATACATAGTGTAGCATAAAACTGGCATTTTTTTCTCATATCTAAGAGAATTGAAGAATTTTAAACATCCACTGTTCAAAAAAGAAAAGAACTGCTCAGTGATATACAAAGATAAACAAAGCTCAACTGATCAAACTTTTCAAAAGACAGTGGACTCTATCACTAACAAGTAACTTATTTTGTGACAAAATGAAAGCTCATGGAAACATGAAAGAGAACTGGCATATACCAGGTACATCATCAGGAATGCTCAGATTTTATAAACATGAGACTTAAATGGGTTTTCCTTTTTGAGGTTTGTTGCCAAAGCAACATGGAAAACTACAGTGTGCCAGAGAGAATTTGAAAAAAGGTTAAGTTTAGGAGGAGGTAATCAAAATTTTATGTGAGGAATTATGAATGAATACAATGTTACAAGGAGGGTATAACACAAAGAATACAAAAAAGATATACAAAGCAGCAACTTCAGAATGACAGCACAATTTACAAATAAGAAATATATATTCCCCCTTCTATTCATCTCTGCAAGACCCTCCTCCCACCCCATCCCAAACTCCAAAGTAATACTCCCATCCTCCTCTCATTCACTGCCACTGTTTATAAAATTTAAACCACTGGATATGTTCAGAAGTGTATCAGGAAGGAAACAAAAATTAGAGTTAGCAACATCCTCACTCCAATCCCTAAATTTTCCTGTCACTCAAAGAAATGTTTAAATACAAACACCAGTACTACAGCACCAACAATATCCAGTCTTAAAGTCATATGTAACCATTTGCGCAGGGTGCTAGGTCTGGACACTCCCTTACACCAGGCTTGTAACAAATACAATAAAATAGAAGTGTTACGCAAGTGGTTAGAGGTGGTCAAGGATAAGGAAGAAAAATGAAAAGCAGCAATACACAACAGAAGTTAAAGTAAAAAATATCTAGGCCTAAATCATGGTGATAAAGTAAAGGTAACACAGATCAGCATAAGAGATGGTGGATAACCACAAAAATCATATTGCACACCATCCAGCAGGAGATTCCCCCTGGAGAATGTCAACCAAAAGCAGTATGTGTTTCTGAATCATTATCAGTAAAAAGCTTTAAGTTGGTTTTCATGCTGTTTTCTAATACTGTGTAGGACATTTATAGTAAATTTAACTGGCACTGAAGAAACCTGATATATAGTATAAGAGAAA
>NW_007731185.1:148498-150470 GCF_000696425.1 Galeopterus variegatus
TAGGACATTTATAGTAAATTTAACTGGCACTGAAGAAACCTGATATATAGTATAAGAGAAAAGAGAACAGCCTACAAAACCAAAAATACATCGATGAGATGGTACATTTGTATACAGCTGCTACCTTCCCTAACCCCCACTCCACTTCCATTGGAAGTAACCACTCCTTCTCCTGGATTTCCACATTTCATCTCTCTCCTAGTCTTACGTCATTTGTTTTCCTTACATATTTTATCCCCCAGGTAGACTATACTCTCCTCGAGGGTAACATCATGTCTGATTCATCTTTGCAAAAGTCAAGGCATTCAATCATTCATTTGACAAATATTTACTAAGTATGTAATAGGCACCAGACACCATACTATAAACTGGCACTAAATATTGTTTAAATTGTTTAAATATTGTTTAAACAAATGTTGACTATAAGGCAGAAAAAAATAAACAAGTTCAAAAAAGAATCCAGATAAATTCTTCTATCATAATTCCACAGGGGATTAAGAAGGGAAACTACAAATATTCTATTCGGAGTTTAGTCATAAGATACATCTACCTGTGTACTGTCACAGCAAGAATGCAGGACGGTAGATCCACAACAAAACATTTCCTCTGTATGGCCTACCAAGTATATTAAGTATTTCCATACAGAGAAGAACATTCTCAATCCTAAAAGAAAACTGATAATAATGATTTAACCAGACATAATCTTATGCCAGAGTCCCCTAAATAAGACCCATGAGATGGGTCTTTATCAGTCCACGAGTGGTAAGCTGTTTTAAAAGTTTGATATATTCATTCATTCACGTGCTTAGTACCTACCAGGTCATATAGTGTCCTCGGTTTTTAAAAGACTATCAGGACACCCCAGGATCCCTCTAAGAACTCAAACAAAAGTTCAGCATAGGTGGGGGGAACAGGGAGGGGAGGAGTGTTCGTTTTACGAAAAATACCCGTGTTGAAATTGAGATGCCAACAACGTAAAAACGTGTCATGATACATTTTATTCAGGTTGTTTTTAGTCATTCCCTGGATCATCCTTAATGGTGTTTGAAAGGGTTCCCTCATCCTCAATTTATCTCACTTAAAAAATAAAAAAATTTTTAAAAAAGAGCCCCTAAAAGGTCCACCACTCCCACTCCAATATTCTGGGAAAATAAAGTGCATGAAGGATAATTTAAATTCCGTTTGGCTTTTTTCTTTAAGGAACACCCCAGGATAGAAAGGCAGGAAAAGGAAGAACAAAAATTGAAAACGGATGTGTGCCTTCAAATCCACAGTCCTTCTACCATTCTTGTATTTGAGGCTGTGGCCATTCACAGGTGGTTGAAAGTGTCCACAGTTGCATCATCTGCAACTCGCTGGCAGGAGTCTCCGGACTTCGAGGCCGTAAGGGTTACACCCAGAACCCCAGGAAACACGACGCCTCGCAAGGGAGCTCTGCTACAGGCAACCAATAGATAAACGTTGCTTTCACCAGACTTTCCCTACCAACCCCAAACAGCGTGCTTTTGAGAAGGCCTGGGGACCCTAACGGAGGGCACTGCCCCTAAAGTAAAGACTGTAAGGCGGGGCTCCTTCCTCTAAGCCCAACGCCAGAGAAAAAGGGGGGAACTGCGGGGGCACTGGGGTGGGGCTTGGGGGAGGCAAGGAGGGAAGGAGAAGGTGGGCAGGGTGAACCCAGCTAACCCTTCTCCCTTCCAAAGCGGAGATCGAGCCGCTGCCCGCTGTCCCCTGACCCTGCCTCCTGCCTCCCTCACCTGATCACAGAGATGAGCAGCCCCGAGGGGTCTTTGCTTTTGCTGACTGTGCTTCTGTATTTCCCACCAGCCGCTTCTGCCGCCATCTTGGTACGTGGGTAGAGCCCGTGGGCTCGAAAGAACCAAAGCCAACGCAAACTGTATTTGACCACGTTGGAGTCTCCACCAATAGGAAAAGAGAACTCGGAAGCCCGGAAGTAAACCATCCAATTACCGGA
>NW_007731185.1:151618-152644 GCF_000696425.1 Galeopterus variegatus
TCCTTAGTATTCTTTAAAACTAAATGTTTCTGCATTGGTATTATGTGTGAGTTCAGTTTTTCCCAATGTTCCCATATTTCTAGATCCTCCTAAAAAACATACATTCAGAAACACCCAAGTGCACACTGATAAGGAAAAGACAGTATAACCGAAAAACAAAACTGGCAAGATTGCAGATTCCTCTTATTTCCGACATAAATAAGAAACAGAGAGTAATAATGCACATCTGTGCTTTATTAATCGTTTACCTCATAAGTTTTTAATATCTCCTGCATTGGACTCTATTGGCTTAGGCATTAATTCAGAAGACCAAATAAACCAAANTCCTTAGTATTCTTTAAAACTAAATGTTTCTGCATTGGTATTATGTGTGAGTTCAGTTTTTTCCAATGTTCCCATATTTCTAGATCCTCCTAAAAAACATACATTCAGAAACACCCAAGTGAACACTGATAAGGAAAAGACAGTATAACCGAAAAACAAAACTGACCAGATTGCAGATTCCTCTTATTCCCGACATAAATAAGAAACAGAGAGTAATAATGCACATCTGTGCTTTATTAATCGTTTACCTCATAAGTTTTTGATATCTCCTGCATTGGACTCTATTGGCTTAGGCATTAATTCAGAAGACCAAATAAACCAAAAGTAAGATTAGTGTGTGTATGGAAAGTGGGTAATTGAGGAACAAGGAGAATAAGAAACATTGAAGAGAAGGGAAGGAGGTGATCTACTTAGTAGCAGTAAAAACTAAAGAACTTGAGCAATGAATAGAAAGTGAACTAATGCAGAGGTCCTGAGGTTGTGGAACAGGAAGCTCAGAATACATCAACTGCTTTTATTAAGCAGACATCAACCTGGTAGAAGTTCACACTGATTGTTAAAAATTAGTCAGAAATTGTATATGTATGTATACTTATGGTAACTTAAAAGTGTTCATAGCCTTTGGCCCAATAATTCCAGTTCTAGGGACATTGTTCCTAAAGAAATATATGTATGTATGTATGTATGTATGTATGTATGTAT
>NW_007731185.1:153151-155115 GCF_000696425.1 Galeopterus variegatus
TATCATACATACATATACATATATATATTGATATTGATATTTTTGAAAGAACATAGAGGTATTAAATAAATTATGGAACATTTATATGAGGAAATAACATATACCCTCTGGAAATCATAATTTTAATGGCTTTTAATGAAAAGAAGATTTTCATGGCATAAGTGTAGAAATCAGGCTATAAAATTAAATAATTCACAGAGAAAAAGAGAGGTAGTTGGGCCTATTGTTTAAGAATGCAGGCTGTAGGAATAAAAAAAAATGATTGTCACAATTGATGCAGAAAAATCATTTGTCAAAATTTAACACCCTCTCATGATAAAAATACTCAGAAAACTAGGAATAGAGGGGAGCTTCTTAAATGTCACAAAGGGAATTTATTAAAAACCCACTGTGAAAATCATACAGAATGATAAATAAATGAAAGCTTTCCCACTGCTGTGGGTTGAATGTGTCCCCCAAACGTTCATATGTTGGAGACTTAATACTCAGTGTAACAGTATTAAGAGGGTGGGAAATACAATTATGGTAATTGAAAGGTAAGGCCTTTAAGAGGTGATTAGATTGTGAGGATTATACCCTCACGAATGGATTAATCCATTGATGGCTTAATGAGTGGTAATGGGCATGGTTCTGATGGCTTTTAAAAGGTCTCTTGCTCAGCCATTCACCATGTGATACCCTGCGTAGCTGTAGAGTCACCACAAGAACAAGGCCCTCACCAGATGTGTTCCCTGAACCTTGGACTTCCCAGGCTCTAAAACTGTAAGAAACAAATTCTGTTTTCTTATAAATTACCAGTTTCAGATATTCTGTTATAAACAACAGAAATGGACTAATATACCAACTAAGATCAGGAACAAGACAAGGATATCCACTTTCTCTACTATTCAATGAAGTACTGGAAGTGATAGCCAGAAAAATTAGGCAAGAAAAAGAATGAAAGGCATCCTAATTGGAAAGGAAGAAGTAAAACGATCTCTATTTGTAGATGACATGATCTTATATGTAGAATATCCTAAAGAATACCAAAAAAAAACCTATTATAACTAACAAAAGAATTCAGCAAGCTTTCAGGACACAAAATCAACAATAACAGAAAAATCAGCAGTATTTCTATACACTAGCAATGAACAATTCAAAAAGGAAATTACACAACAATTTAATTGACAATGGCAGTAAAAAGAATAAAATACTCAGGAATAAATTTAACCAAATATGTGAAAGACTTCTAAGCTGAAAATTATAAAATCATTGCTGAAAAAAATTTTAAAAGACCTAAATGAATAGAAAGACATCTTGTGTTCATGGATTGGAAGACTTAATAGTGTTAGGAGGTCAAAACTCCACAAAGCTATCTACAAATTCAATGCAATCCCTATCAAAATTTACTAGCCTTTTTAGCATAAATGGAAGAGCTGAATCTAATATTGATATGGAAATAAAAAGGGCCCCAAACGGCCAAAGCAATCTTGAAAAAGAACAAATGTGGTAGACTCACACTTTCTGATGTCAAAACTTACTAAAAAGCTACAGTAATCAAAATAGAGTTGTACTTGCATAAGGATAAACACAGAAATAAATGGAATAGAATTAAAAGTTCAGTAATAAACCCATATATCTATGATCAGTTGATTTTCAACAAGGGTGCCAATACCGTTCAATAGAGAAAGAATTGTCTCTTCAACAAATGGTGCTGGGAAAACTGGATATCCCCATGCAAAAAAAAAAAAAAATGAAGTTGGACCCCTACCTTACAACCTTGCAAAAATTAACTCACAATAGATCAGAGACCTAAGTGTAAGAGATAAAACTGTTAGAAGAAAATATTAGGGTAAATCTTCATGACCTTAGATATGGCAATGGATTCTTAGATATGACAACAAATTATGAACAACAAAAGAAAAAATAGATAAATTAGACTTTACCAAAATTAAATCTCTTGTACATCAAAGGATACTATCAAG
>NW_007731185.1:156062-157470 GCF_000696425.1 Galeopterus variegatus
AACAAGCAAATTCAGAGACAGAAACCAAATTAGTGATTGCCAGGGACTGCAGGAGTGTGTGGGAAGGTAGGAATAGGGAATATCTGCTTACTGGATACAGGGTTTCCTTTCAGGTAATGAAATGTTCTGGAACTATATAGTGCTGATAGTTACACAACTTGGAATGTATTAAAGGTCATTGAATTATACACAGTACTTTAAAATGGTTAAAAATGGTAAATTTTATGTTACGTGTATTTTACCACAATAAAAAAATAGTAATAAAAATGCAGACTATGCAGTATGACAGCCTAGATTTGATTCCAGCTCTCCACTTACTGGCTAGGGTACCTTATGCAAGTTATTTAATCTTTCTGTGCTTCAGTTTCCTTATGTGTAAAGCAGGTGATAACAGTACTTCACCTACAGAGCTATTGTGAAACTGTATGAGATATGCATTTTTAGCACTTGATAAATATCAGCTATTATTACTGAAGTGTGGTGCTAATTTTCTTTAAAATACATCTCTGTGAGCATTATGAAGTTGTTTCGGGGACGATAATATGGGTACTTTTTCAGTTTTTCTTTATACCTTTCTGTGTTTTCTAAAGTTTCTAGATGTTGCTTTTATAAACAGAAATAAATGAAAGTACTTTTTAAGAATTAGGAAAGTGTTAAAAAATGGCCTACTTTTATCACACAACTCAATTTAATCTTCATTCAATAAACTGTTTTTCGATTCTCTTCCCTTTCCTGCACATCCCACTGCAGAAAAACTGCCCATGGTACCTTTCATCTTCAGGTGATAAAGATACCCTTTAACATTGGTTGTATTCTAGGTGACCTTCTCAACTAACTCCAAACTTGCACTAGACTGTGAACTAAGAAAAAAAAATTCTGGGATCTCATTAGAAGGTCTGCCCATTTGTAACTCTCAGCCTTCAATGCAAACTCCCAAACTCAGAAGACTACCTGGAACCAACTAAAACTTATGAACATCTAAGAGATTAATTGTAGGCTCTTCTCCGTGGAAGTGGTGACATGCTATACAGGGAAATAAAAAAAAAAGGAAAAGGAAGGTGGAAATAACCACAAACTACAGTAACTACAGAATGTCCAAAGAATAAGAGCATAAATGCTGCAGGTGTTTCAATGGGAAATAGTCAATGAAGACTAGGATGACTATAGAAGCCTTCATGGAATAGGAGGGTTATAGGTATGCTGAACCAAAAAATATTAGTAATAATAGAGACTGAAATATCTAAGAAGGAAGAGCAAGGCCTTCTAGACAAGTTAAGATGCAAAGTTAAATCATGCATGCTGTATTCAAGGGTATAATTTGTTTAGAATAAGAATAAGGGGTTCACAGAGAAGAAATGGTGTCATAGGTGAAGAGATACATAGAGATCAGCTCAGCAAGGACCTTGAA
>NW_007731185.1:158192-159433 GCF_000696425.1 Galeopterus variegatus
GAGAAGAAATGGTGTCATAGGTGAAGAGATACATAGAGATCAGCTCAGCAAGGACCTTGAACCCCAGGGCCAGGCATTGGATTTGTTTGTGCAGTGAGGGCAAGAAGCAGGCCTTGTTTTATGTTGTCTATTATTTTGTAAACCAGGGCAGACTGTTTCTTATTATTACATTTGTAAATATACCCAGAGGCTCTTAAAGCCACGGGAACATCCAATTAAATTAAAATGCTTTGACCTCTTTGGATGAGTGGCTGTATATAAATCCAAGGTATTGATATTCTTATTATTGTGGATAAATGAAATGTGTGAGTGAGGCTAGCTCAGCAGCAGAATAGCTTTTGTGAGATTCATAAAAAAATGCCCGGGCTTGGATGTCTGCCGGAGACCCAGCACCAACACAGGAGATTTCAAGAAAAGTGTCTCGTAATATCAGCCATGTGGGTGGAACTTTGGAAAGGAACTATTTCATGCCCCCATCAACATTGCCAGTTTATAAGATTCAACTCAGCTAAGAAATAAAAATGTGCTTTAGGCAAGACTGAGTAAATCAAGGCATAGGATATAGATTATAGACTGAAGGAAAAAGTCAGTGATACTTTCATCATGGAAAAAGCAACAGTTTTATTCAGGATTTAAATTTTATACCAGCTTTTTCAATTACATTGGTTTAAATAAATCTTATGTAAATATAAGCTTAGTTAAGATATGCACATTTTGTATTCTATCTGGAGGGAAAGTATATAAGTAGATCACAATAGGCTGTACCTCTCATCAGTTAATTATGCTGCCCGTATTCCCAGTACTTGGGTCAGCCTATGTTGTCTGATCCAGGAATTATGGTTTAATCTTCATGTTGCATTCGAGTTTCTGAATGTTTTAAGAAGTTAGTCAAGAATAGTATTTTTAATAATAAAAAACAACTTTGTTGAAAGAGAAGTGTCCATTGTTTCTGCGGGACACAAGCCTGACTGCTGGCTAGCTAAGGCAGGAATAGTCCCCCGCCTTCTCTCCCAGATTCCACCATTCAACAAACACTGAATGCGTAGAATGTTCCGGGCACTACATATAGCTAAATACCTCTGGGCATCCCCACCCAGATTTCCAACTAACACCTCAAACTGAACCCATTTACCCACCCGCCTTCACTCCCACTGGCTTCTTCTGCCTGTGTTTCCCATTTCAGTAAATGGCTCAAAAAATGTACTGAGTGAAACGACAACCTATGGAATGGGAGAAAATAT
>NW_007731185.1:160175-167442 GCF_000696425.1 Galeopterus variegatus
AAATGGCTCAAAAAATGTACTGAGTGAAACGACAACCTATGGAATGGGAGAAAATATTTGCAAGTCATATATCTAATTATATTCCAGTATCCAGATAATATAAAGAACTTTTACAACTGAGCAATGAAAAGACAATCCAATTTTTAAAATGAGCAAAGATCTGAACAGACATTTCTCCAAAAAAGCTATACAAATGGTCAAGAATTACATGAACAGATGCTCACCATCATTCATCATCAGGAAATTGCAAATCAAAACCACAGTGGGATGTCACTTTACACCCACTATGTTGGTTATATTTTTTTAAAAAAAGGAAAATAAGTGTTGGCAAGTATGTGGCAAAATAGAACCCCAGTACATTACTGATGGGAATACAAAATAGTGCAGCTGCTGCAGAAAACAGTTTGGTGGTTCCTCAAAAAGTTAAATATAATATTACCCAGCAATTTTGCTCTTCATTGTATATCCCAAAGAATTGAAAATAGATGTTCAAACAAAAACTTGCACACAAATGTACACAGCAGCACTGTTCATAATAACCAAAAAGTGGAAACAACTCTACCGTCCATCAATGAATAGACGGATAAACAAAATATGGTTTATCCATATAATGGAATATTACTCTGCTGTGAAAAGGATGGAAGTATTGATAGATAGTACAACATGGATGAATCTCAAAAACATTATGGAAAGTGAAAGAAGCCAAACACTAAGAGTCACATATTGTGTGACTCCTTTTATATGAAATACGCAGAGGTGGTAAATCCATACAGACAGAAAGTAGAGTAATGGTTTTCAGGGACTGGGAGAAGGAAAGTAATATTTTCAGTAATAAAGGATTTTTATCATTGGGGAATGACTGCTTTATGGGTACAGGGTTTTCTTTAGGGGTGATGAAAATGTTCTAGAACTGGATAGTGGTGATGGTTAAATAGCAATGTGAATGTATGAAATGCCCCCAAATTGTACACTTGCAAATGGTTAGTTTTATGTTACGAATTTCACCTCATAAAAAGTCTCCTGAGTCTCTAAATAAGGATTCATTGTCATCTTTCAGTTGGTTGCCAAGGTCTACTAGTTTGTCTTGCACCATGTTTCTTAAATCCATCCCTTTCTCTACATTGCCACCGCCACTGCCTTGACAAGACCTTCATCCTCTCTTCTCTTGACTGTTTCCATCGCTTCCCACGTGTTATCCCTTTTTCTTATGCCATCCTCATTCCAATCTACCCAACACACTTCTTCCTGAAGTATTCCAAACCATGAAACTGATCCTTCTACCCCTGCAATAAAAACTCCAAGGACTCTGTTGCCCATAGCATTGTTTTTCAAGCTGTTCTCTAGAGAACCAGTTTTAAACTATCTTTCCAGCTGCTTTATTGACTATTCCCCCATTGCACCCGACTCTAACCATGTCCCAAATATGCCAGGTATTCTCATATTTCCCTTCTTCCAACACACTACTGTTCAACCTAAAATGTCTGAGTCTCAGATTCTACCTCTGTTCAAATGTGACTCCCTATCTTCAGGGTTGTTGTGAGACTTGGAGATAAGAAAATACATATGTAGAACACTGCATCAGATTCTTTTTAAAGAAAAGTTTCTTTCAATTCACCTGGTTGAAATCTGCCTATCCTTCAAGACCGAAGGTCAGCAGTTCATCTGAGAACTCACACATATTCACTACTCGTTTACACACCCGGCTCTTTAAATTCTTGGTTAGTAGCAGTCATGACAACATACTATGATTGCTGCAGAGGACGTGATTGTTCCCTTAATCTTGTTCATTTGTGAACTTGCGCCCCAAAGCATGGTTGTATTCGTTTTCATACCCTCCATGCCTTCCACAGAGCAAGGCCCTCAGTATTTGTTGAATTGAAGCATCCTCTATAGTACTTTAATATATAAGGGGGCTAAGGAGGAACCTTTCACAAATACTTGATTTTAAGGAAAATTATACCAGAGAGGCTGGCAAAAGACATCACAGTCATCAAACTAATGATAAGAGATTTAAACACAGTATTTCCTTTAGCAATTTTAAAAAGACTTCACTGTTTAGATGCATTCATTCAAGCTTATGTTGCCTTTTGGAATACTACAAAGATAGAAATCATTTTTGATTTACAGATTATAAACTCATTTTAATACATAAAAGAAGGAGGAGCATTAAAACAGAATCAGCAACATAATTTCATATCTGAAATTTTATGCACTGTTTGCAATTAAATCCTCTAATGTGCATAAATTTTTCACATGTATGAGTACAAGTAAAACTGAAGATAATACAAAAACCCATGTGCTTGTTCTGTAAAAATACTTATAAATGTCTATTGTGGAATGAAACAAGTATGCCAAATGCAAAAGATTTTGAATTTTACTCAAGTACTTATTTATTGCTTATTTTTGTCCTTAATTGGCTCATTTAAAAAAAAAAAAGAAAAAGAGAAGAAAGCTTTGTCAAAGAGTAAAATAGTGGAGCTGGCAATTTCAATATTGATGTTTCAAGAAGCTCAATCAACCCTGATTTGATCATCACATATTATACACACATACTAATAGTCAACTTTGTACCCCACAAATATGTATAATAGATTATATTTCAGTAAAAAAATAAGAAGTTCAACCACCCTAAAAATCACACTCCCATTGCAATGGGCACTAGCTACAATAGCATAACCACCATTTATCTTCAACCATCCACAGAGATCATTTTATTGGTTATGACAATGCTCCATGGATACCCAGAGGTTGGGAAGGTATTAAAGGGGAACCCTCTTCATAGATCCACTGCTCTGCATGGATTGGTGGGTCCCTTCCAGACTCACAATATCCAGGATATCTTTTGTAAAACCAGGTGCTCAGCAAAGTCTTCTGATTCCCCTAGTGCCCAGGACAGACACTGAACAAAGGAGAGGAGAGAGAGAACATGAGAGGATATTAAATAAAAATCAAATGCGATATTGTAAAGGAATTAGAGTCAGACAGAGAAGGAGGATTAAACGTAGTCATGGTAGAAAGAGGTAGAGCCGCTAATTTCCCAGGTGTCCATTACAAATCAGAGAGCCTCTGCCTCCACTTTTTAAAATAACTTTTACATTATGGAAATAATGTTTATTATAGAAAAAAATTTAATATGGAGCAACAAAATGAATAAAATAATTCTGTATAATTCTACTAGCTGCTACTCAGAGATAACCACTATTGTGTTTTGTGTTCTAAGGTTTCATTCATGCATATGCAGTACATACTATCTTATTACTTGCTATATTTTAAACACTAAACAATAAACACCTTTCTGTATAAGTAAATAATCTACTACTAATCGTTTTTCAAACATGGTTGAATGGTATAGCTTTGAACAGATATACAATTATTTTATCAACCTCCTAGTGTTAGACATTTGAGTATTTTGCTTTTTTTTTTTTTTACTGTATAATCAGTACTACAATGAACATCCATTGAATAGAGATCATCAAGTTGAATTAGTTCAGTTTGTAGGTGAATAACAGCTACCTACATGGTAAATTTGTTTAGCTCCCCCAAAACCAACTTGCCCCCAGTAGTCCTATTTTCTAAAAATAAAAACCCTTGTGAAAAAAGCCACTATGTGTGGAAGAAGTGATAATACGGTAAGAATTATTTACATTTTGCATATATATAAGCTTCTTTTTCCAGCAGATATATGGGTATGTGCATACCGAGAGACATGTAAAAGATATTTATAGCAGCATTATTCATGATATCCCCAAACTGGGTGTTACAAGAGAAATGCCCAACAACAGTAGGATACACAATCAGTACCACATTTATACAATAGAAGACCCTACAGCAATGAAAAAGAAACCAACTTCTGCAACACACAACATGAATAAATCTCAAAAATATAAAATGGAATGAACAAAGACACAAAAGAATGCATACTGTATAATTCCATTGATATAAAATCCAAAAAGCAGGCAAAATCAACTATAATGTTCTAAGTCAAGATAACAGTTATGTTCTAAGTAAGAGGGACAGGGTAGTAATTGGGGAGTGCTGGTAATGTCCTCTTTCTTCATTAGGTAGTGGTTACATAGATAATAACCCTGTTTTATATTTTATTTATTTTTGCGTTTCATATTTTATTTTACTACTTTTTCTGAAGATGATAATATATTGCTGTCAAATATATGTTCACTTTTCTGAATGTGAATACATATAATGAATACATTCTAGGGTATTTCAAAAAGTTCATGGAAAAAGTAGAATTAAAAGATAGTACAAATACTTCCATGAACTTTATGAAAGACCCCCCCTCATATAGTAAATATATGTACATATGCAATATATATCCTTGTAAAAATACAAGCTGATAATATAATCATCTTGGTTGCTTATTGGGAGGCAACTGGTGGCTGAGGGGTAGGGGTGTATTTCTTAAATTGTGGAACATATAAATGTATAATTTGCTCAAAAAATAATAATTTAAATAAATTATTACAACAAGCTTTATCCAGCATAACATGCATTGTTCTGGCGTGTCTTAATAGTTTCAATATTCTTGCTTTCATTTATTGTGTTTTACTTTTGTCACTGTATCTTGAATTGCACAGTGATCCCATTGTGTCCTACTAAGGTAATGACAGCCCATTGACTATCAGCTCCTATTTGAGACACTCTATGGCATTTCACTCTTTTCATTTCCAGTTCTCTTCCTTTGACATTCAAGATCCATTTCATTGCAATCTCCAGAAATCTTTTCCAATAGTTCATTGGCATTTCTGATACAGTTTCTCAGAATTCCTATACACAATTCAGTCATTTTTACACATTCTAAAACTCTTAAAAATTTAATTAAATTATTGCTCAAAATCTCATCAAATTCTTTGATTATGTAAATAATTACCAGAAACACCACTTTTTATAAACTCTTATGTGCACTGAATAAATGCAAACAAGATAACATTTGTTTAACTTTACAGGTTTGTGAAATTTCTATGCTTGATTGCAAAAATATTAAGTAAATAAATGCTCAGATATGCACATAATTCTTAAGAAACAGTCACTACCACCTGTTATCTGCTCAGTGCCAACATTTATAAGATAATAAATATGACTCATTTGAGCACTGATTGCTGGGTTCTTTGTCTGGAGTGATCATGTGGAAAATGTGCTCTACCTTGGGGAAATTTTTTTAAATATATGATATGAGTATAACAAAAAGCTGATGCAGAAAATTATGGGAATAACAGGGAGCTGTAAAACCTTAAATAGTACAAACTGTCTAATCCTAAATCTATTGAGTGACTTGATAAAATATCAGAAGTTTTAAAACCTGTTTTTTGGACTGGCCCCATGGCTCACTCGGGAGAGTGCGGTGCTGGTAGCGCCGAGGCCATGGGTTCGGATCCTATATAGGGATGGCCAGTGTGCTCACTGGCTGGGCATGGTGCAGACCACACCGTGCCAAGGGTTGCAATCCCCTTACCGGTTAAAAAAAGAAAAAACACCTTTTATTTTAAAACCAATAATCCCAGTTCACAGACAGGAAAACAGAAATAGACACAGAGTAATCAAAATGTGTCTACTCTGCTCTCTGCTTCTGCCATCTTGTAAGGTGAGACTACTGAGTCACTGTTGCTGCTGCCAGATGGACTTTGGACTTCCCAGCCTCAGAAACTGGCTTGTGTAAGGATCAACGTTATAGAAATGATATTCAGGTGTCAAGAACTGTTATTAAGAATAAGGAGAGGACTTTAAGATGGCGAAGTGTCCGGAGCGGCCGTGCCAGAAGACAGCACGAGCCTGAGAAGTGTGCACTGTGCTGCCAGAGTACTATTTGCATTTCCAAGAGCAACAAAAAAAGAATAAATCATTGATCAACTAATCTACAATGACAAAAAAGAAACTACAGATTCGAGGTTTCAGGGCCGACACAAAAGAAGATTCCTGAGAGCGCCCAAGCCGCGCAGCGGGACCGAGTGAGCAGCCTGAGGCAACAAAGGCCAAGAAAGACGGCAGTGACGACGCAGAAACGGAGAGGAAGGCACTGGACCGGCCCAGCTCTGTGAGCTCTGTGAGTGACCCCCAGCCTAGCCCCGCTTGCAGGGCAGATGCCCGTCCAGCTCCCGCCTACCACACCAGGCTAGGCACCGGCACCAGCGCTGCCTCCATTTTCTCAGGTGGGGGCGGAGCCGGCCGGCTCGGATTGGCCAGGCCTGCCCTCCTCCCTTGGCACGACTCCTCACTGAGCTGTGCCACTTGCGTGCCTCCGTGTGGGGCGCCTCGGGGCCTGCGGACCGGCCTACAATCCCACTCCCCCCGCGGATCTCTGGTGGGGCTGGTGGCTGGGGAGCCCCCGGCCAGCGTCGGGAGGGCAGGGTAGAGGAGCCTGCCCAGATTGTCACTCCACCACACCCTGGGCTTTGGCCCCAGGTAAACTTCCTGTTTCTGGGAGGCAGATACCATCTCTGTGGCCATCAGTTCAGAAGAACCCCAAAGTGATTTCTGGTTGGGAGAGGTGAGGCCGGAGTGCTCTCTAGCTCACTTGAACCTGCCAGAGAGCTGACTGCGGGCAGGCACCCGAGTCGGCCCGTGCTGGGGGGATTCAAAGAGGAACTATGTGCTGTGGGATCCTCCCCCAAGGAGCTCACACCCTGGTGTCGGAGATAACTCAACTACACAATTAACTGCAATACCAGGAGGAAAGTGAGAAGCCCAGAGAAAGCCTTATCCAGAGACACAAAAGCACCCAGAGGGTCCCTACCAGAAACCTGAAAGTCTTCCTGGGCAGGGTGGGGCAGAGCATGGGCTTGAAGTCCCAGCTGATAGATGAGGATTGCAGAAGACACGCCCCAGCCCTGTACTGAGCGCACAGAGTGGGGAGGGGTCCGGCAAAGGAGGCGGAGTCTCTGCAAAAAAATACACACCCTGCGGGCCACCTCTGCAAGGTCCAACAGCCCCACCTAGAGCACAAAGAGTGGGGAAACACCCGGATAGCGAGGTGAAGATTCAGTAGAACACACATACCCTGTGGGGCTGGCAGGGCGGGATCCAGCAGCCAGGACCAGAACACACGGAACAGGGAGAACTACACGGGAAGTGGAAGATCAAAAGAGTCCACACACCCTGCGGTACCGTCCCGAGATCCAGCAGCCTAGTAGAGTCCAAGCTGACCAGAGAGGAGGCTTCCCGGAGAGGCCCAAGACCCGAGGTAAACACACACAGAAGACACTAGAGGCCAACTGAGCAGTCACAGACGTACTCATACCAAATTGACAAACACAGC
>NW_007731186.1:0-8030 GCF_000696425.1 Galeopterus variegatus
CCCTGTGGATGTCTAGCCCTCCAGGGAGCTGGGCTGGGACTCCAGGTCTCCCTGTTCTTGCGAATCACACATTCCACCAGAGGCTCCAAGCTCCATCCAGCTGCAGCATGGCCTTCTAGACACAGGAGTTTGGGGTTGTGAGTGGGACACCCACTTTTTCTGGTTTAGCCTAGCACAGAGCAACCCATGCCTTCCACACCAGGCGCCTGGCCACCCTGGCTGGGGAGTGTCAAAGGAGGCTGCTGGGAGCGGCTACAGACGCCTGCTCTTTGTTTCCCAGAGGCTGGCGTCCACCCTGACCTTGGATATGGCCGCATGAGCACTGGGATGGCCACTGTGTCTCAGGGCCTGGCACCCCCTGAGACNGCGAAATGGGTTTGTCCTAACACCTGCACAGGCAGAAGCCAGGCCCCATGTTGCCCGGGGCTCTGGCTGTCTCGCAGGTGGGTGGGCTTTGTCCTGGACTAGTCGGCCAGAAATGAAGAAAACACGCGTGTCACTGAGAGCCGGTGTGGGGCCAGGGCTTCCAGAACCCTCTCTCTGCTATCTCGTCGGCGGGCTACTAGCTCTTCCCGAGATACCCTCTGGCCAAGAACCAAGCCAGGGCCCAGATTCATGGGAAGAGAAGCCTCCCGGCCGTGGAGCTGGTTGGTTGTTTTGTAAACAGACGTGGGGGGTGGCTAATGGGTGCCTCGTCATGGGGCTGGGACGTTTCCATGTCCCCACACTCCCAGCAGCCGGCCTTCACCCTGTCTGGCTGGCTCACTGCAAAATCTCACATCCACACCCCGTTGGCAGACCCAGAAACGCCACAAGCCTCCATGGTTCCTGCATCTTGCTGCCTCTGCCCCAGTGCCACAGCAGCACGTGGCACTCAGAGACCTCCCGTGGTGTCTTGCTGAGAGGAGTCACCTTCTCCAGTTCTCCGCGTCTGCCTCGGTTCCCAGAGTCCAGCTCCTGCCTGGCGGACATGCCTCTTCCTTCCTGAATCCCCGAGCACAGCTCCCAGGGCTTTCCTCCAATTGTTAATTATAATAAAGGATTGACCAGTGTGTACGGTGCACCTACTATGTGCCAGGCACAGGACACAGCTCCAAAAGGGCAGAGTCCTATCCCCAGAGCGCTGTGCACATGGGGAGGTGTCATGTGCAGAGCTGTAGGAATGCTGGGAGCCTCCGTGAGTGAGGGGTCCAGAGAAGGGGCTGCTGGATGTTTGAGCCAAGATAGAAAGTAAGGGAGAGCGTGGGCTCCGAGGACGTGGGGAAGGGTGGGCCGGGCAGAGAGCGGCAGGTGAGGAATCTTGGAAGGAAGCTAAGAACAAACAAAATGATAGAAGAATAACCAGGAGCCTGAGATGTCACAGAAGCTGAGAGAGTGTTTCAAGATGGTCGTGGTCAACTGAGTTCAAAGCTGAGAGACAGAATATGCTAAAAACTGGAAAATGACCATTTCAGAGAGTTTTCTTGCCTTACAAGAAGCAGCACTTACAGACAAGAACAGACATGAGATGGATAGAACCCCCCGCAGTTTTTCCATCCCCTGATTCCATAACTTACCCAAAAAGCCCAACTCTGTTCCTAAACTTCAGTTCTGTGAAACACCCAGAATCCTAAGACATTCACCTTTTCTATTTAAATTATCTCTTGTTAATTTCTTCAACCTGTAACTGAGACTTTTTCAAAGCTTGGCCAGGAAGGGAAGGTGAAGAGACACGGGAGACAGGGGAGTTAGGAACACAAGAATGGGATCAAGGATGAACCTCTAGATAGCGGTACCGTGTCCAAATGTCCCTCCAAATTCATGTCCACCTGGAACCTGTGGATGAGACCTTATTCGGAAAGAGGGTCTTTGCAGGTGTGATTAGTTAAGATGAAGTCATCCTGGAGAAGGGTAAGCGGCCCTATTCCAATGACTGTGTCCTTATAAGGAGAATAGAGATGACACAGAGAAAACATCACATGAAGACAGAGCTGGAAATTGGGAATGATGCAGCTTCGTGCCAAAGTAGGGAAAGATTCTCCTCTGGAGCCTTCAGAGGGAGCCGGGCCCTGCCAACCCTTTAATATCAGACTTCTGTCCTCCAGGACTGTGACAGGGTAGATTTCTGTTGTGAAGCTGCTGGTTTGTGGTACTGTGTTCTGACAGCTCCGGCACGTCTGAGGAGGTGGCGGCCGGTGAGGTGGGGCAGGTAGGTGTGCTTCTCTTGTGAAGCTGCTGGTTTGTGGTACTTTGTTCTGACAGCTCCGGCACGTCTGAGGAGGTGGCGGCCGGTGAGGTGGGGCAGGTAGGTGTGCCCCTGCGGTGTGGATTAGGGAGCGACGAGCTGTGCTTGTGACAGACTCTGTGCTGTGACTGTCCCCAGCACCACAGCCCATAGATGCCCCCGATGTGGCCACCTCCAGCCTTGCTCTCCCTGTTCACCCACACCTGCCTTTCCCAAGCACACAGCCCAGAGACCTTCCGGGGCTTCTCGCTGCCTGACGCCCCAACCTCGTCCTCAGGGCCTCCTACACACTGCTGGGACCCTCCTGTGCCTGTCACATCCTGGGTGCTCCAGCAACTCCTCTGTGCGGACCTCCCAGGCGTACGATCAGATGCCTCCTCCCCCAGGAAGTCCTCTGGGCTCTCCAGGCAGTGCCCAGCCCCTCTCCAGGAGCCTAGCACTCCGCATGCCCCTCCTCGGAGCGGGGTCCAGCCATGTTTTCACCAGGTGATTGGGACCAAGCTCACAGGAAGGGCGGGGGAGGAGCTGCCCACCCCCACACATAACCGCCCAGGTGGTCCAGAGGACGGGCCACAGGATTCAAAGGAGGGGCAGTGGCCACCTTGCCTGGGCTGACCTGGGGCCACTCCAGAGGAGACAGGAGGGGCCTGATGCCCGGTGGCGGTTAATATGTGAGGCTGTGTGGCAGGTCTGTGTGGGAGTGACAGTGGCCGCTGCCCCACCAACAAGCACCTCCATGTGGCTTCATCATCCCCTACACAGATGAGGAAACTGAGGCACAGAGTGGGTGGCACTATGGCTGAGGAAGGGGCAGGGCTGGGACTAACCAGCAATGCAGCTGCTTGGGTCCCCACTATGCTGGGGACAGATGCGGGCGAGCCAGGGGCTCACCGGGCAGTGGCAGGGAGGGGCTTCAGGGGCTCTGCGCAGTGCCCGTGGCAGGGACAGGCCGGCAGGCTTCTGCACCTCCCCTCCCACCATGAAATGGAACAGCTACAAAGCCACCAGAGTTGCCAAATTCCTAGAGAACACAGAAGCACCATAAAGAAGGACAAGGGAAACTAAGTTAAGTGTCCTTTGGCACAGAGGCCCAGGCAGAGATGGGGCTTCTGGGGTCCACGGGAGACCCCTGCAGCCAGTAGGAAACACCGTGCAGCTAAAACACACATCCTGGTGTCACCTGTTGATGCAGCAGTCCCAATACTGGGCGCCAGCACACCATGACATCTGCGCCAATGGGGCTGATAAAGGATTAGGTAACTGGGGATGGCCCAGGACACCGACATGCTGACTGCACCCACACAGCGGACGCCGTGTGGGAAAGTCCTGCAGTGAACACCGTGAGCTCAGCACTCTGCCACCCTGCCTGGCTCGGCCACTGCGTGCTGAGAAGAGCCAGGCCCGGGTCCTGCAGGAAGCGCTCTGCCTCCGCTCTCTCCACATGTAAGAGCAACGTAAAAGGCCCCTGCGACAGAGCCAGGCCCAAGGGGCCACTCACCCTGTTAAAGCGCTTGGCTTGGAAGAGGTGGCCGTTGGCGCGGTACAGCTTCCTCCATCTTCTGGCTCCACGGCGGTAGATGGATTCTAGAAAGGACATGAGGAAGGTGTAAAGACACAGCATCGCGGCCCATGAGCCTTGCTCCCCCACACGAGGCACAGCCGGGATGGCCACTCCTGTCCAGGTGGCTGGAGCACGGCCAGCCCCCAGGGCCACAGGCAGCCAGAGCTGAAACGATGGCTTCCCCAGCGGCGGCTCCAGCTATGCCTCCCCTTGCATGAGCCTCACGCTGTCACGACTGCAGCGGCTGGAGACAGCACAGGCGAGGGTGCAGACACGGGAGGCCCCTGTCCCACAGCCGGGGAGACAGGGCGTCTCCACAGGGCAGGCAGGGTCTGCGTGAGGACAGTCACTCGCTGATGGCCACGGCCAAAATCACTCAGGCCAGGGCAAGCCCCGCCGTCCTCTGCCTGTTTTCCTTTCCTTGCCTCTGGGCAGCTCCATGACAGCCAGACCCTATTTTCCGCACAGGGACAGGTTCAAAATGGGCTGTGATATTTACACAAAACCATCTAGGGACAGACAGTTGGCGCCGCACTGGAGTCCACGGTCAGCCTAAAACACAGAACTGCTCGGACATCAGCTGCTCAGCCAGATGCAAGAGGCACGAGCGTCCCGCAGCCTGACACAGCTTATGCAGACGGAAAGCCAGACCCACGGAGCACGTGTCATGGATCCCAGTTACCAGAAACTCGGAACTCGCCGCCTCGGGGCTCCCCGCCCGAGTGTCCCGCAGCCTGACACAGCTTATGCAGAGGGAAAGCCAGACCCACGGAGCACGTGTCATGGATCCCAGTTACCAGAAACTCGGAACTCGCCGGGAAGACCACCTCCTTTTACAAATGCCGGGGCTGACACCGTAGCGCTTGCTCCCAGTCTGCTGTCCCAGAATGCTTTGACACAAATGCACGTGGAAACAAAATCTCCAAAAACATCATGTACAATGGGAAGCTTTGTGCTTTTATAAAATTCTGTAGTAAAAGCGACTTTCATGAGCCTAATGGAAGTGGCATGAACATGCTAAAGTGGAAACTGTAATGGAATGTTTTTAAAACAAGCAAATTACCAAGTCTGGCTGGAACCTGCCGAAATCAGGTCAGAGCAATTGCAAAACCTGTTTCTCTCCCCTTGAATGGGAGAGTCAGTGAGAAACCACGAAGTCCAGGTCCCTCCGGGAGTGGGAGCCCAGCAGAACAGAGACGGCACGGCCGACGGTCGGCTCGGCCCATGCAGCCCCTCTGCAGGACCCAGCACGTGGCTTCTGATGCCCAAACCATGGCCTGGGGTTTGGTAGAGGACCGAGGGTTGCGCAGTGACCCCCAAAGATTTCCTGCTGCAGAAGACACCCAGGCGAGCCCCAAGGCCAGGGTGGGGTCAGGGCCAACCTTCACCCCTCTGCTCCACCGCTTCAGGCTTCAGGCCCAGGGCCTGCGGGAGGCACAGCCCTAGGAGGGGAAGGCTCCTTGGCCCTGAGGAGTGCCTGGGGAGCACCCACCCACCTCTGCCTGGGGTGACGACTGCCTGGTCCGGCCCACCCACCCCACCTGGCTCTCGCGGGGAAGCCTGGCCCACAGCAGATCCCAGCTCCAAACATCCACAGGCCTGACCATCCCTGGGTGTGGCATTCTGCCTCCCCAGCTGTCCTTGCAGAGGAAGGGAAAAGGGTGTGGAGTGACAGAGGCAGGCAGGCCGGGGCACAGAGACAGACGCGTAAAACTGAGGGGCCGATCTGGTCAGATGGGGTAAACCAGAGCCAATCCTAGCTCCTCTGTCCAGCACGTCCCGTGGAAGTCTAAAAATACAGGGCCGGCCTGTGGCTCACTTGGGAGAGCGTGGTGCTGACAACACCAAGTCAAGGGTTAAGATCCCCTTACCGGTCATCTTTAAAAAAAAAAAAAACCCGCCCAACTGGGTGTCCTTTAAACTCAGTTAAAGCTGCCAGAAATAAAGGGACTCAAAGACACCCCAGCAAGGCCAGGGCCCAGCAGTGCGCCCAGGGTGAGATGAACTCACTCAGCTACTGAACGACTGAGACCCCGCCTCACAGCACACACAGATGGGCCCCTCAGAAAATAAGGACTTGAGCATGGGCAACAGGATGACAGAACACCTAGGACAAAGGACAGGAGAAGATGAGTAACCCAAGGGGTTAGTTACTGTGTCTGAGGACACAGAAGGCACAAGACAAAAGGAGGGACGCGCAGGTGCGAGCGCCGTCAAGTAAGGCCGCGTCCATCCACGGGCCACCCCGGGAGGGGACGAGCCTACACCACCCGCTCACACGCAGGCCACGGCGGGTTATGACTCAGGATGCTAACGAGCACCTGCAAACCGCCAAGGACACAGCAGGAGAAACTGAGCAACGTCAAGACCCGGTGGTCCACAGAAGACGGATGGACAGACAGACAAATGGCGAGTGAGGCAGACGAGGAGCCTGGCCGCCGAGCAATCGGGGTTCATGCCTCGCTGGAGGCGTCCTCACAGACCCAAGGGATCAGCAGAAACCGGTCCCCACAGTCCCAAGCACCGTCAGGAAGAGCAGCCCCCGGGAACCGCTTGTTCTCCTGGAGAGGGTCTAAATCGGAACAAGAGCGCGTCTGTAAAGCGGACCGTTAGCCCCCACGCCCAGCAATTCCCTGCTCCCAGGTCAGAGCCCGAGTGGCTCTCGCACATCAGCTCGGGGAACATTCAAGAATGAAGATCCTGTCCCACAGCAAGAGCACAGATAAATAAACTGCTGGGAAACCCACTTCAGCCACGCTCGCGGCACAGACAAGCTTTGAAACGTCAAAAATCGAATCCAGGGCCACTTTGGCCATTGTTATAGAACCAATAACCAATTCCATGTTCAGGACAGCGGTGGGTCTGGGGACAGTGCTGGGGCCGCGTGGGTTTGGATGGTGCTAAGGGCACGTGTGTCTATCGCTTTGTGATGCATGTGAGCTGTGTGTTCCTGGGATGCACCAAATGTTGCATTAAATGATGTAAAATTAAATTCACAGGGCTGGCCGGTTAGCGCAGTTGGTTAGAGTGCAGTGTTGATAGCACCAAGGTCAAGGGCTGGATCTCTGTAAAACCAGACAAAAAAATAAATAAGCCAATAAACGAATAAATAAATAAAAACTGTAAAAAACCTCTGGGGGAGGGACAGACCAGAGGCAACGGCAGGAGATTTTCTTCATTTGCCTTCAGATAATTCCACCTCACTTTTTTAATGTTGAAGATTCATTTTGAACATGTTCTGGGAAGGAGGAATTTTGTTTCAAACAAAGCATATCAGATTTTTAAAAAAGAAACCAAGAGCCCTGATTCTGCAGAGAAGCCCCCGTGCTCCCTGCTGCCGCGCCCCCCAGGAGCGCCCAGTCCTCTGCCGGCAGCCGGGGACAAGACGCAAGCCAGAGCAGGTCGGCCCACAGAGCCAAGGGGACAGACACGAGGCTGCTCCCCAGTGACGGGAAAGTCACAGATGAGAAAGGAAAGTGAGAGGGAAGTAGAGATTAAAGTGTCCTGAAGACCAAAGAGGTGCTGCCACGTCTCCGTGCTGACAGTCCCGCGGGCAGGCCCACAGCTCCAGAGCTCGCGGGGACAGGGTTGCACGCCAGCTGTCCACAGCACAGTCGCGTCACATTAGGTGGAAGCAGGGCCTCGTTACTCTCTCTCTTTGGAGACTGAATGTGGTTTAAGGAGATGGGTATGCGTGTCAGGTTGACAAGAGGTGGACCTGGGATGGGCCACACATTACTACTGCGACGGTGTGTGTGGATGAGATTGACACTTAAATCCGCAGGCTGTGGGTAAAGCAGCTGCCTCCATAAGGCGGTGGGCCCAGCTACACTTGCTGAGCGTGGCTGAAGTTGGGTTTTCCAGCAGGTCAGTATCGGAGGCCTGAACAGAACAAGAGACTGGTCTCGCGCGAGCCACAGGGAATTCTGCAGCAGAAGGCCGCTGGACTTGGACTGCAGGGTTAGCTCCTTCCTGCGCCTCCAGTCCAACGTCCCACCCTGCAGATTTGGGACTTCCTAGGCTCTGTGATTGCGTGAGCCAAGTCCTTACAACACGCCTCTCTCTGCGTATAAATATCCTATTGGTTCCGTCTCTCCAGAGAATCCGACTAACCCAGGGCCTCTAAGCAGGGGTTCTGGGTGTGTGGTGCCCGTTTTCCTATCCTCCCCTCCCCTGCCTTCCATGCAGAGTTCCACGGGAAGGCGTCTTTAGAGCCTCTGGCATGCGGACCCTGGCAGGGTGGAC
>NW_007731186.1:8182-10750 GCF_000696425.1 Galeopterus variegatus
GTCCTTACAACACGCCTCTCTCTGCGTATAAATATCCTATTGGTTCCGTCTCTCCAGAGAACCCGACTAACCCAGGGCCTCTAAGCAGGGGTTCTGGGTGTGTGGTGCCCGTTTTCCTATCCTCCCCTCCCCTGCCTTCCACGCAGAGTTCCACGGGAAGGCGTCTTTAGAGCCTCTGGCATGCGGACCCTGGCAGGGTGGACATATACTCCCAGCACTGGACATCACCTCCGGTGCAATCGAGGGGAGCCCAGGGTGCCCAACCCATGCCCACACGACCATGTGGGCATCCGCAGCCAGGTGAGTGACAAAGAATCACGTGGGACAGCAGGGCGTCTGCCATAACACACTTTATTTTGGAATGATTTTAGGTTTGCAGGGAACTGAAAGACGGAGAGGCCCGAGCACTGAGCCTGGTGTCCTCGCCTCACCGGTCGGCTGGGATTAACGCCAGCTCCAGTCGGGGCCCTCCAGCTCCCTTTTTCAGTAGCCGTTTTTAGAACACTTTGAGAGTTGTGGGAAAACCGCTAAGACAGTGCAGAGACGCACGTGGCCGCACGCCGGCTCCTCGATGTCCTTGCCTCTGTGGCTGGGCTCGAGACTGCAGCCGACGAACCAATACTGACATGTCGCTAACTGAAGTCCACGCTTTACCCAGACTTAGTTTCCCCCTCAAGTTCTTTTTCTGTCCCCGGACCCTGTCCAGGACCCACATGTCATTTAATCGTCTCCTTAGGCTCCTCCTGGCTGGGACGGTTTCTCAGACGTCCCTTGTTTTCGATGACTGTGGTAGTTTTGAGGAGGGCAGGTCAGGTATTTGTAGAATGTGCCTCTGTTGGCATTTGCCTGACATTTTTCTCATGGTTGGCCTGGGCTTATGCCCTCCTCGGCTTCTAAATCAACTGAGAAAAATCCATGATTCCATAATAGCAACCACCAAAAAAAACAAAAACCTTCCAACTTAGGGCAACTTACTAGAAGATTCTCCAAATGTGGGTAGCCCTGGATGCGGCCGGATCAGGCCCACCCAGCATCTGAGCCTGGAGCTGGGGTGCTGGGGTGGACACTGAGCGTGGCCTCGCCTGGAGGCGGAGACCCAGCTGCCCTCCACTTGCAGGCCACAGTCGCATTTTCAGAATCTGGGTTTCTGCCTGCAAAGTGATAGCCTAAGTGATAGCCTTTTTATAGACCTAAGTGACCGTCTGTAAAAAGAGGAGTCACGTGTGTGCTGAGAGCTTCCGAGGGGAGGACGATCCGGGATGGCCCTGCCCCGCAGCTCACACCATCACTGGTCACCTCGGTTCACCTCGGTGGAGGGAAGTGTCTGTGGAAACACAGTCCCAAAGGCAAGCCCAGGCTGGCCAGAAGTGCCTCCTGGGGGACGTCTGCACACAGCCCGCCCTCGGTTCACCTCGGTGGAGGGAAGTGTCTGTGGAAACACAGTCCCAAAGGCAAGCCCAGGTTGGCCAGAAGTGCCTCCTGGGGGACGTCTGCACACAGCCCGCTGCCCTCCGCTGACACTCTGCACATGGCGGACGGAGCATCTGCGGTGGGTCCGAGGCTTCCGTCTTGGCCACCTGCGTCAAGGCTGAGCCCCGGCTGAGGCGGACAGAGCCTGGGCTGTGGAGTCAGGGCTGGCTGGATGCCACAAGCCTGCCAGGGACTCCTCCCGCCCAGCAGGGTGCCAGTGCTCCTGGTGTGGTGTGCAGAGAACAACGGGGTTGCAGAGAGCATGTGGGCTGCTCTCCTTTTCCCTCAGCCTTAACTCTGACAACCTCAAGGAGCTCTTTGCTTGTCTTTGAAATTCTATAATTAGGGTGGTCACGGGAATTTTAACGAGCTCAGTTTCCATGGCAATCCGGTGTCTTGAACACTCTGACAAGGCGAAAACACATTTTTAAAAACTAAGCTCAGAGCAACAGGCTGTGAAACAGACCCACGACATGCCCCAGGTTGGGAACGAGCGTGGGATGTGCTGAGCTTCCAGGAGCAGGTTGAGATGGCATGGGAGGCCACCCTGCTTGCAGGACAAGGGGACAATGCCCCTTCACAAGGTGTGACCAGCACAATGAGAAACCACACCATGGGAGAGCCCTGCAATGTCTCAGAAACAGGGCACAGGGTGCTTGGGAAGGGGCACGTCAGCAGTCAAGCCAGGGGCCAGCAAGGACAAGCAGCCCGGGAGGAGCCCTCAGGCCAAGGGATCCCCAGGAGCTGGGAGCCGCTGTCACCGAGGGCATGGGCAGAGTGGGTGCTGCCACCTCCAGGCCCAGCTTCCTCCCACATAGCAACTCCACTGGATCCTGAGCCCCAGCAGGGCAGAGCCCACCTGTCGTTCTCGAAGGGTCTCCCCAGCAGGCGGTTCAATGCCAGCTAATCCTTGGAACATATTTGACACAAAACCAGCAGTGACGGAGAATGCCGTGTTTCCAGAGCAAAGATGTCCTCGGGGTGTCTGGACGTCTAGGTCTGTGTGCAGGGATGTGGCCCTTTTTGGGGGTCACGTCCCCTGTGGATGTCTAGCCCTCCAGGGAGCTGGGCTGGGACTCCAGGTCTCCCTGTTCTTGC
>NW_007731186.1:11820-13717 GCF_000696425.1 Galeopterus variegatus
GATATGGCCGCATGAGCACTGGGATGGCCACTGTGTCTCAGGGCCTGGCACCCCCTGAGACTGCCTGAGGCAGGACTGGTTTATTCCTACTGCACTGGGTCACCTGGCCACATGGGCACCGACCCAGGTGCTGGGGGCACAATGTGGGGTGGGACGGGCACCCCAGCTGGGACTGTGGGTGAGAAGGTGTGCGGGGGGCACACTTCTGAGGACGTTGAGCTGGCCATCGTGGCAGCGTGGCCAGGGCAGGGACAGGGAGGCCGGAGGTGCAGCCCCCTCATCTGGGGATTTTCCTGATTGTGAGCCTAGAGCCCAAACTTCTTATTTCTAACCACTGATCTATTTACCGCTGCAAATGTGACTTTAAGTATGCTCTGCTTTTAAAGGTGAACAAAAAGTAACACTGAAATCACAAAAGCAGACCTGGAAAAATGATCCTGGAACCTTCTGCGGCAGGAAGCGGCGGCTGCGAGGAGTTGGGGCCTGTGTCTCGGGGAAAGGCAGCCACTGCCCTGGCTCCCCCGGAGTGGAAGCTTCTGCCCTTCCCTACGACTGCTCGGCGCCAGCACCACCCACAGAAGATCCAGAGGAACGCACACAGGAGAAATGAGCGAGGTGCATGTGGCCGGGACGGGGGAGCGTGGTCCTCTGGACTCCCGTCCTCTTGTGTCCCCTCATTTATGCATCCGTGGATCCTGCTGGGATATCCTGGAGGGCAAACGGGAAACAGGCACAAGCCCTGCCCTGCTGCAGCTGAGGACAGGTGGCGATGCGCAGGACAAGTAAATGGTCGCGTGCCACAGACAGGGACGGTCGGGGGACGAGGGGCTCAGGCCAGACAGTGCCCCAGCATGTTGCTCCAACATGGGGGTCACAGCCTCCACGATGGCCACAGGAAGCCCACCCCAGACCGTGGCGCTGCAAGGAAAGTGAACGGGAGCGTGACAGCAAGAGAGGGCAGGCAAGGCTCTTGTGTGCCACTGTCACTCCAGCCTTGGGTCTCCTCATGGCAGAACATGGGTGACGCCACTCCCCACCCAGTGTTGCTGCCCACGCACCCATGGCCCTCCCTGGGGGTCCTGGTGCCCCGCCCCTGCCTGGCAGTGCTCGGCTGGGGTCTAGGCCAGCCAGAGAAGGGAATTCCCCAGGGATGCCCCGCCCAGGCAGTCACATGACCAAGACGGCCCACCTGGCTGGAGAGAGGGAATTCAGCTGCTGCTGACCAGGTGGATGTGGTGGGCTCTGCCCAGGGTCAGGGTCCACACACCCAGGGTGGCTGAGGGAAGACAGGGAGTGAGCATGGGCCACCCACTGGGTACTGCTGACCTGTGAACACATTGTGGGTGAACTGCCTTTTACCTGTAGCCAAAAAACCTGCCAGGAGCACCTGCACCAGCCAAGCACAAGGCCAGCGCCACACCGAGACCCCACTGCAGACTAAGCCACCCAAGCTGCCACTGCCGCCAGACTGTGGTTTTGAAGCTGAAATTTTTTTTTTTTTTTAAAGATGACCGGTAAGGGGATCTCAACCCTTGGCTTGGTGTTGTCAGCACCACGCTCACCCAGTGAGCAAACCGGCCATCCCTATATAGGATCCGAACCTGTGGCCTTGGTGTTATCAGCACCGCACTCTATCGAGTGAGCCACGGGCCGGCCTTGAAGCTGAAATTTTTAAGAGTCTGTAAGACAGAGCCTTATCCATGGAGAAGTCTCCCCTGTTGAGGAAACAGAGATAGGACTTGGTGTTCCTCCTCTGGTGCCCGGTGTGAGTGGGGGCAGGAGCTGCGTGGAGGACACACCAGCGGCGGTACCAGACATACCCAGAAACCCCTGACCCCAGGTGACGCCACATGGGCGGCAGGTTCACAGGCTGCACGACGGCTTTCTTTTCTTTTTT
>NW_007731186.1:13974-16837 GCF_000696425.1 Galeopterus variegatus
TTTTTCCGTGTCCGGCAACGGATCGCAACCCTCAGTGTCGCCCCCACACCGGACCGGGACCGGCAACGGGACTGCAACCCTCAGTGTCGCTCCCGCGCCTCACTCAGCCAGTGAGCGGGAACCGGTCTGTATGTGGGATCCGAACCCTCGGGCGGGAGCGCCGCCGCGCTTCCCAAGCGGTGCACTATCCAGTGCGCCACCGGGCCGGCCCACATGACGGCTTTCTTAACGGCAGCAGATGTCCCAAGCCTCAGCTACTCCACCTGCAGAATTTGTCTGCAGAATCCACCATCCTACAGTGGCCGAAAAGGACATCTAAGGCATGCTTTGTGAGGTCATCTTAGCAAAAGATCGGGGAAACTGTGTTGCCATCATGGGAGAGCAGTTAAATAAATGTGGAGCAACCACTCCGTGGCAAGGAAGAAAGGAGCGAGGGAGCTCCTTCCAGAGGGAAAATCCCGGCGTGCACGGGACGGGGCCGCGCCCCCCGACAGCCGCGCTCGCAGCGGGAGGGCTGTGAGCTGGGGCTTCACCCGCTTCTGAGCCTCCTTCAAATACTCTCATCTGCCTTCAGGAGGGACGCGGACGGGAGGCGTCCACCAAGGATGACGTATTTAAGGATGGGGTTACTGAACCTCTTTAAGTGAGAAAATCCTTACACGAAGAAAGGCCTTGGGCTTCCTGGGAATGGTGTTTGGGGATGGGGGGACCCCGCGGTCCCATCCACCCCGCGTGTCCACCCCGTGCACCCACCGTGATGAAGCAGGGGCGGGAGCAGTTCTGGGGGCCAGGGCAGCCCAGGTCGTCCGGGGTCTGCTCAGAAGCCAACCCTGTCATCAGATTCCATGAGCAACCACTAAGACATCCTAAGAGATGTTCTGAGAGGGAGTTACAGCGCAACAGTTTGGTTTTACAATCGTTTTTATTGCAATGAGACGAATTTGTCATAATATGAGTTAGTTGTTTTGAAATGGCTGAGAGGCTGACCTCTCAAGAAAACACAGAAACTTTCTCCAAGTTCCTATGGAAAATGTATACCCCACGCCCAGCAGCCAGCTGCGTACGCGTCCACACTGAACACCACTCATTTCTGTGCCCGCACCTTCCTTCGCGGATTCACTGAAAACACGGCCCCGGTGCGCCGAGCACCTCACCGCCCACCGCCGTGTAGTAGCGGGACCGGGCTCACCTCTAAACAGACCCAAAGGCCAAGTCTGGAGTCCAGCAGTGGCCCAGCACACAGAGTGCAAGACCACGCGGACAGGGCCACTGTAACGAGGTGTTGCTGAGGACGACACGGCGCAGAAGCGCACGCGTGATGTGCGGCTGAGACGCTGGTCAGGGCAGCGAGGACGTGGCTGGTGAGCCTAACCCTCCTTCTATCGATGGAGACAAAGACAGTGCTGGAGGCATCGAAGACCGGACAAGTGAGCCGGAGGATGAGCAGACGCCAGGGCCACCTCGTCCTCGGGGAGCCGATCCCCTGGAGGCCAAGCAGAGAGCAAGGCCTGAGCTCGGGGGTGTCTTACCGGAGACACAAGTTGGGGTCGTGGGCTTCAGTCAGGACTGAAGGAGCTGCCTTAGCTCAGCGGTTACAACAAAGCACACGGCAGGGCGGCTTAGACAACGACACTTATCTCAGTTCTGGCGGCTGGAAGTCTGAGACCAGGGTGCTCGCATGGCTGGTTCAGGGAGGGCTTTCTTCTCGCTGTGTCCTCATGAGGTGGAGAAAGAGCAGAAGCCAGCTCTCCGGGGTCTCTTCCCACGAGCGCCAATCCCAGCCTGAGCCCTGGCCACCATCACTCTCATCACCTCCCGCAGGCCCCATCTCCAAGTACCATCACGCTGGGCGTGGGGCTTCACCACGTGAATTTTGGAGGGACAAACGTTCAGTCCATAACATCCCATCCCTGAGCCCCAACATTCACATCTCCTCATGTGCAACATACACTCATTCCATCCTGACAGCTCCAAAAGTCTTAGCTCAATTCATATAAACTCTGAAGTCTAAAGTTTGGAGTCTCACCTAAGTATCGTTTAAATCAGATGTGAGTGAGACTCAAGGCAGGATTCATCCTGAGGCAAATTCCTCTCCAGCTGTGAGCCTGTGAAACCAGACAAGGTGTGCACTTCCAAAAACAGGGGAGGGACAGGCACAGGCTAGACATTCCTGTTCTCCAAAACTCAGCAAGGTAACCTCGATGGCATTTTAAGACTCAACAATAACCCTCTTTGGGTTGAGGCTCTCCAGGACTCTTGGCCCCCTGAAGCCTGGTGGGGCAGCCCCAGATCCCAGAGAAAAGGTAACTGGAGCAAATGAACTTAAAATTCAGTGTGTAATTTCCCTTTGAGGCATCTGCCAAATCCTAAACTGTATAAGTTGCGACAAGAGGCCAAGAAACTAAGCAGAAAGCAGCTGCTAAAAGCATAAAAACAAAATAAAACAAAATGAGATTTTGGCTGATTATAGTGTTGGGCAGGCAAAAGCTGGAGACTGGGGTCCTGGTAACCCCCCCAATCTTCTCAGTTGATATTACCGACAGATACACCCCAGCATGAAGGGAGAATGAGAGATAGGCCAACATCTGCTGAATCCAGGTGACTAGTCCACTCTCCGACTGCCAGAATAAGATTAAACCCTTTCACGAGGAAGATAACATCAGTCGGAGCTCCCACAGTATTTCAGAGATAACATCTGACATTCATTCAGAAATTACCAGGCGGGCCAAGAAATAGGAGCACATGACCGAATAGCCCACAGAAAGAGGCCCGTGTTTTCAAAGACAGTTGAAATGAGAGAATTTCACAGGAGAGCTGGATCTATTAAAAAAAAAAAAAAAAAAAAAAAGGGCCGCCCCGGGGG
>NW_007731186.1:17498-19904 GCF_000696425.1 Galeopterus variegatus
TGGTGAAGAGTAGTGAGATGTGAAGTCCCCGAGGAAGAAGAGGCAGCAAGGTGGGGAGAGTCTGCAAAGGTGATGGCTGAGGTCCTCCGAGAGGCACAAACAGAAGACGTCACGCCCCGACTCAACTAGGATCAATTCAATACTTTCTCCTCTCTTTCACAGGCTGCTGAAATCGATGGACAAAGACATCTTTAAAAGGAGCCAGAGGAAGAAGAGGAACATGACCTTCAAGGGAGCAGGGATGAGACTGACAGGTCACTTTCCAGCAGAAACGACAGAAGCCGGAAGGTGACGTACTAAATCTGCTGGAGGAAAATCACTGCCTTCCTAGAATTCTGCACCCAGTGGAAATCACCCTCCAAAAGTGAAGGCAAAAGAAAGGTATTATTCACACAGACAAAAAACAGATAATCAGTTGTCAGCAAATCTGCGCTGAAAGAAATACTAAAGGGGATATTTCAGGCAGAAGGAAAGTTGTCTCAGATGTAAGCTGGTCACACAGGAAGACACGAGGCACGTGAGAAGTACTGAATCAGTGGAAGAATCTGGATGAACACTATCGAAACAATACTAACACAGATCATTCGTGGAGTTTAAAATACATGTAGAGGGCCGGCCCCTGGCTCACTGGGTGAGCGTGGTGCTGACAACACCAAGTCAAGGGCTGAGACCCCCTTACCAGTCATCTTTTTAAAAATAAATAAATTAAATAAAATATATGTAGAATTTACATACATGATAATAATAATAGCATACAAATTGATGGGCCAAACAGAATTAAATTTTTGTAAGGTTCATGCATTATCTGGGAAATGATAAAAATATTAACTTACAGTTACATTTGAAGGATGTGTCTTATTATTTCTAACGTAGCCATTAAAAGAATATTCTTTAAAGCATTACTGAACAAAGCTAATACGAGGGAGGAAATGGAATAAAGACACTTGATTAAACCAAGAGAAAGCAAGAAAGGAAGGAGAATTTTTAAAAAGGAACAGATAAGACAAATATAAAACAAATAGTAAGATGACAGATTTAAAGTGTAACAAATCAGTATGACATTAAATGTAAACAGACTAATTGCTTCACTCAAAAGACATGGATTGTCAGACTAGATTTAAAACAACTAACTTCTGCCTATAAGAGCCATTTCCTAAATATGATAGAGAAAAGTTGATAGTAACAGGATATATAAAAAATAAACCATTTAAACACTAAGTTCCCCTCACCACACCCACAGCTGGTATAGTTATACTAATATCAGACAAATGAGACTTTAATGACCGTGCTTTCATCTTTGAGACCAATATTTATGATGAAAAAGTGTCAATCCAAAGGAAGATACAGTGATTCTAAATTTGTTCGCACTTAATGTAGCACAAAATACATAAGAAAAAACTAACAAAATTAAAAGAAGTAGAGCAATCCTCCACTAAAGTTGGAGATATTTAACACATCTTTCTCAGTAACCAATACAAGAAGCAGACCAAAAAGACAAAGATATAAAAAGACCTTAACATGATTAACTCGACCACATTGAGTCAGAACACTGTACCCAACAACTGCAAAATATATTGTGGCTGGATGTGCATGGACATTTATTAAAGTCGGCCATCTACTGGGCCACATGGCGATTCAACACAAATTTCAAAAAAAGATGAATGTGTTCTCCAGGCACCTGCCTCCTGTCTGCCCCGCAAACACCTGGGCTCATCCCAATCTCACGGCCTTTGCTCCTGCTGCTCCCTCCTGCCTGGATGCTTTTCCACAAACTCCCATACCTCCTCCAAGTGTCTGCTCAAAACTCACCTTCTCAACGATGACGGCCTTGACGACCCTGTCGAGTACTGTGACTGCTCCCACCGCTTAGCACCCACCCCTGGCAATTACTGTGCTCCATGGTAACAGCACTTGTCACCTCCTGATGTGCGACACAATTTGCTTACTGATGGTGTGCTCTGTTTCTCCCTGGCTCTGCTAGAATGTAAGCTCATTGAGGGCACGGTCTGTCTCGGTTTGGTTCACTGATATATCCCAAGCATCTATTCACTTATTCACCTATTCATATATTCCAAGTATCTAGAAGGGCACTTGACACATAGCAAGTACACCATAAATGTTTCTGGAATAATAAAAAAAAGATGGGAACATATAGGATTTGTTCTCTAACCACAACATAACTAAGCTAAAAAGTCAAAAACAAACAACAAAAAGATAACTGAATAATCCCTGAAGATTAAAGATTAAACAATATACTTTTTTTTTTTTTTGTCTTTTTCCGTGTCCAGCAACGGATCGCAACCCTCGGCGTTGCCCCCGCGCCTCGCTCAGCCAGTGAGCGGGAACCAGTCTGTATGTGGGATCCGAACCCTCGGCGGGAGCGCCACTGCGCTTCCGAAGTGGCGC
>NW_007731186.1:20681-32596 GCF_000696425.1 Galeopterus variegatus
GGACCGGGACCGGCAACGGGATCGCAACCCTCGGCGTTGCCCCCGCGCCTCGCTCAGCCAGTGAGCGGGAACCAGTCTGTATGTGGGATCCGAACCCTCGGCGGGAGCGCCACTGCGCTTCCCAAGCGGCGCACTATAGCAGTGCGCCACCGGGCCGGCCCCTAAACAATACACTTTTAAATAAACAGCTAAATACCCATAGGTCAAAGAAGGAAAGCAAAGGAAATTAAAACCTTTTCCACTAAATAATAACGATAATGCGACAGCTATAAACACGTGGGACCCACCTGAAGCTGTGCTCAGAGAAAAACGAACAGACTTAAAGGTACAAAATAGAAAAGAAAGGCTGAAAAATTAGTGATCTAAGCACCGGTCTCTACAAACAAGAAAAAGAACAGCAAATAAACCCGAAGAATATAGAAGTCGGAAATAATAAGGTCGGGAGCAGAAGTCGATGACACAGAAACAAATGCAGAAAATCGACGAGGCCAAAAACATTGGCTATTTGAAAAAATAAATATATTTGATAAATATCTAGCAAGTCTGATGAAAGGGGGAGGGGAGGAGACGAATTATGAACGTCAGAAATAGGGTCACAGATCCTATAGATACTGAAGACACGTAAAAAGATAACGATATCAACCCTGTGTGTAAAGAAATAGAATGATTCTGACTTAAAAAAAATCCTTGAAAACACAACTTAATAAAGGTGAGGAAAGAAGAAATACAAAATCTGAACAGGTGATTTCTGTTTAAAACCTGAGCCTGGAGGGCCGGCCCGTGGCTCACTGGGGAGAGTGCGGTGCTGGTGACAACAAGGCCACGGGTTCAGATCCCATATAGGGCTGGCCCGTGGCTCACTTGTGAGAGCGTGGTGCTGACGACACCAAGTCAAGGGTTAAGATCCCCTTACTGGTCATCTTTTAAAAAACAAACAAACAAACAAACAAAAACCTGAGCCTGTAATTTAAATAAAACATTCCCCAAGAAAACTCCAATCTTACATGGCTTTATTGGTGAATTCTTCCAACTAATTATTACAAATAATACCAACCTTACATAAAATCTTCCCGAGTTTAAATAAAAAGCTCAATTAATTTTATAAGGCCAGCATACTTCAAACAGTAAACTGTGATGATATTACAGAAAAAGGAAAATTATAGGCCAATCTGTCTCATAAACATAGTTATGAAAATACCAAACAAAATATTAGCAAATTGAATCCAGAAAAATATAAAAAGGATCATGCATCACCAGCCAAGCGAGGTGTACCAGAGGAATGCAGAATCAGTCGGTACAATTCCCCATGCTGACAGAATAAAAGAGAAATGTCCAACCATGTCAGTAGGTGAAAAAGAAAAGCATTTGATAAAATTCAATACCATTCATGATGAAAACGTTCAACTGGGAATAAAACAGAACCTCCTTAATTAGACGGTGGGAGTTTACAAAAGAAAAAAAATAATTCTGCAAATGACATCCTTTTTTTTTTTTTTGTCTTTTTTGAGACTGGCCGCACCGCGCTCAGCCAGTGAGTGCACCGGCCCTGCAAATGACATCCTTAATGGGGAATTTTGCAGGCTTTCCCCTGAAATCAGCACACGGGGATGCTGGCTGCCACCACTTCTGTTCAGAAAGACAAACAGGGCCAGGGCCACAAGGCAAGAGACGAAGAAAAGGAAGAGATGAAACTGTCACTCACTGACAAGACGGTACTGTGTTTAGGAAATCCAAAGGAACCCACAGGTAACCTGCCACGATTACTAGTGAATTTAGCAAAAGATCAACATAAAACAATTACATTTCTCTATACATTTCTATAAACAAATAGAAAACAAAATTATAAAAGTAATACTGTTTAAAATAGCATAAAAAATCAAATACCAGTGAATTGTTTTAACAAAAAATGTGCGGGACTGCTACACAGAACAAAATGTTATTGAAAGAATTTAAGGAAAGCCAAAATATATGTTCACAGATTGGAAGTCTCAATACTGTAAAGGTGTCAGTTCTCCTATATTGATCTATAAGTTCAAGTGCAACCCGAAGTAAAAAATCTTATTCGGCTTTTGGAAATTAATAAGCCAATTATAAATGGTTTAATTAGTAAGCCAATTTGTTTGGAAATGTAACAGGTCAAGAACAGCCAAGATAATCTTGAAGAGGACTCACAACACAAGCTATTAACAGGGATGACAAAGCACAAGTCATTAAAACAGCATGCCATGGGCACAGAAGACCAATGGGACGGAGGTCTAGGAACAGCACCCCCCCCACACACACACACAGAGCCACCTAATCTATGGCAAGGCGCCCTGAAATGCAGCAGGGCACGGGCGGGCTTTCAGCAAATGGTCCTGGATCAACTGGCTATGCCATGGGGGGGACACAGACCCTACGTCACACCATACGTAGAATTCACTCCCACAGTTGCAGGACTGATGAAAGCTTGCACGACATGGTGTGAGAGAATGTTCTGGACCTTGGGTTAGGAGGAAATATCTTTAAAAGGATACAAAAAGCACTAACTACACATGATCCCAGACTTGTGATTTTCAGCGTTAAGATGGTGCAGAGGTCGTGTGCATTCAACAGAAACTGTACCTCCAGCGCCTACAACAACCCTGTTTTTCACTCTCAGTGCAGCACTCACTAAACCACGTGAGATGTTCAGTGCTTTACTACAAAGCAGGCTTTGTGTTGGATGACTTTGCCCAACTGTACACTGATGGAAGTGTTCTGAGCACGTTTAAGGTGGGCTGGGCTGAGCTGTGATGTTCAGTAGCATAGGTGTATTAAATGCATTTTCGACATGATCATAGGTTTACTGAGACATGACCCTAGGAGCATGTATAAAGTAAGATTTCATTTTCTTTCTTTTTTTTTTAAAGATGACTGGCAAGGGGATCTTAACCCTTGACTTGGTGATGTCAGCACCACGCTCTCCAAGTGAGCGAACCGGCCATCCTTATATAGGGATCCGAACCCGTGGCCTTGGTGTTATTAGCACCGTACTCTCCCGAGTGAGCCACGGCCCGGCCCCCTAAGATTTCATTTTCTATTCATCCAAAGAGCCCATTGAAGGAGTGACAGGCAGCCACTGAGTGAGGGAAGACATCTGTAACACGTACATAATCAAAGAGCTCGTCTCCAAAATACATGAAGAGCTACAAATCAACATGACAGATGAGCAGCCCAGTTCAATTGCTTTTAAACAATACAGTTTTGAAAGTAGGCAAAAGACTTGAACAGGCACCTTCACAAAACAGGACCCTAAATAGCGCACAGCATTAGAGAAGAGACTTAACCTCTGTGGGAAGGAGGGGACACAGGTTCAAGCTGTGACCTGACACTGTTTTACACCTGCTCCACTGGCAAACGCTAAAAGCTCTGAAAACCCCACGCCCTGGGAAGGACGTGGATCAGAGGGAGTGCATCATACGTGCAGATTTGGCTTTGCCTCATGTCCCTGGCACACAGCTCCTGAGACCCTTGGATCTGAGGCTTAGACTGTTATTTGTATGCTAATGAGATGGCTGGGGGCTGGGGTCCTAGACAGCTTCAAGATGGGGCAGGGTTAGAGTGCTGGAACTTTCAGCTCCAGCCCTGGCCTCCAGGGAGGGGAGAGGGGCTAGAGATTGACTTAATCACAAACAGCCAATTATTCAATCAATCATGCCCAAGTAATGAAATCTCCACAAAACCTTTCAATTATGGGATTTGGAGAGTGTCTAGGTTGATGAACACATCGAGGTGCTGGGGGGTTGTGCCCAGGTCAGGATGGGAGCTCCACACTCTCCCACCAGCCCCCTGACCTGGCCGTGTGTCTCTCTTCCGTTTGGCTGCTCCTGAATTGTACCCTTCATAATAAACTGGTAAACTAATTAAAGTGTTTTCCTGAGTTTTATGACTCATTCTAGCAAATTTTGGAAAATAAGGATGGGGTTGTGGGACACCCCAATGTGCAGCCGGTTGGTCAGAAGTACTGGTGGCAACTTGGGACTTGCCACTGGCATCTGGAGTGGGGACAGTCTTGTAGGACTGATCCCTCAACTGCATGGTCTGTGCTACCTCTGGGGAGTTGATGTCAGAATTGAGTTGAATTCATAGGACACCCAGCTGGTGTCAGAACTGGTTGTTGGTGTAGGAAAAACCCCAGACAATTGGAGTCAGGAAACAGTGCAGAGAGTGTAAACGGGTACAGCCACTTCATAAAAGCATGTGGCAGACGTGAGCAAGGCTGAATGTGTGCACAGTCCACGGCCCGGCAACTCCACCCCGAGGGGTGTCTCTGAGTGAAGTCCGCACCTACGAGCAAGACAAACCTGGAGTCTGCAGCGGTGCCACTTGCGCCAGCCAAGACCTGGGGCCCGATGCCCATCAGGAGAGGAGTGGGGTCACAGGGGAGTCACACAGTGGAACTGCCCATCAAGGGAACCGGAGCCACACCCACCAACCCGGGAAAGTCGCACAAACGGGACGCGGTGAGCCTGGCCCAGGGTGTGCGGTGCAGAATTCCATGACAAATAGGTCAAAACCAAGCAGAACCATCTGCGGTGACAGAGGCCAGAGCAAAGGGCAGACTGAGCCTGGGGCTGTGAGGGTGACTCGGGGCACAGGGGACTGATGGCAGGGGACACGGCGGCGTTGGCACTGTGAACACGCGTGGCACAGAATGCTCCTGGTTCTACATCTCATGGAGTTTCGTTTCACTTTTTAAAAAGTTAAGAGAGAAAAAGATCAGAGAATGGGTGTCGAGATCACATTACTTCCATAAAGAAACACTGGGGCCGCAGTGGTGGGGCCAGCAGGTGCTTGTCCACCGTGTCCCCGACTCGTCCTTCGGCTCGTTTTCTCCATTTGCTCTACGAACTTAGCTTCTGTGGCTCCAACTCAAAAGTCAGCCTGCCATGTGATTATTTTTATAAGCTATTTTAAATAAAACCACTTCTAAAAAAGAGTTCATGTTCCCCTATCTTTTTGTCCAACGAAATAAAGCCCTTTCATTTCACACCCTTCTGCCCTCATGAGACGCTGACCTTGTGTCATCTGTGTGAGTGCAGTTCCCAGGAAGCGCACGCAACACACGCAGGGTAAGTCCTGTCCCCACTCTCCGACCATACCTTTGGCAGCAAGTCCTGGTGCGGCGTCCCGGGAAACCTCCTTCCATATCCTGCCGCAACACGTCATATACTGGACATCCTCCGTGTGAAAGGCTGGGGGAGGACGGCCCTTGGCAGTTTCCACCTCTCTCCTGAGCACCTGGACACTCCCACAGCCACGGCCACACCCGCAACACCCCACGCGCTGCTGCACGCCACTTTACAAGCCAATCGTGCAAGATGGCCACTGCGCCTCTTACTGCAAAGCCAGCCCCAGTGGCACTCACCTCCCAGGGCCGTGGACGGGCTGGGCGTCCCCTCGGCCGCTCCCCTCCATGGAAGGCCCACCAGCCGTGCACCTGCCTCTCATACTTTGACACCTCTTCCCCTCCCTCGAATGCCTGGGCACTGGGTCCCTTCTCCCTGTCTCCTCACCAGCGCCCCGACCTTCCTTCCTCCTCTGCCACACGATGGACCTACTGCAAACACCTCTGTCCCCCAGCTCCAGCCCACCTCCCCAACATTCTTCATGGCATCTACGCTGCTGTCAAGTGTTAGAAACACCATCATTCTATACATCACTAAGAAAAAAAAAATGTTTCCAACTAAACTGGGACACAGACCAGCTTGGGATGTCGGGTTGCGAGGAGCTGGCCCCAGCGTCCCCCAGGCCTCCTCTGCCCCGCACCCCTCCCTCACTGCCCACACTCTGGACAAGGGGACAGGGGCCCATCCTACCCAGGCTCTAAGCCACATCCCCACTACTGACTGGCACCTTGATCCCACCTGCCCACTTCTGCGTCAGGGCAAACTGAGGCAGGGAGCAAGGGTCCCGCGGATTAGCTTCCCCCAAAGCCAGAGAGAGTGGGATGGAGACTGAAAACAGCAGGCAAGAGTGGCGTGAGCACGTCACCTGCAATCTGGAGGGGACATTGCAAAATGTGGGCATCAGAGCAGGGGGAACGGGGCCGCAGCCTCTTTAAGGTCGTAAGGAATGTTTCCTTTGACAAATCCTTACATTCACGTACTCATGAATTGAGGGTCTTGCTAATCAGAACCTAGACCCCTGGAGTGACGGACGTGGATGGGGTCCCCTGCCATGGAGCCTGCAGAGCCTTTTCTTCAACTGACAGTTCTAATTCACACAGATAAATAAAATGGGACCACAGGGGGAAAAAAACAAACAAAAATAACCAAAACGGGACTGCAACTCCAGCAAGTTGTGCGACCCTCTCTCGTTTTTCAGCACCTGACGGTCAGGCGCCGGGTCCCAGGAAGTAGGAGGGAGTGTCCAGGGGCCCTGTTCACCCCCACAGCCCCCAGGCCAGGCCAGGGCAGGGAGGTGGAGCGAAGCCAGGGGCTGCAGCAGCTCCGGGTTGGACTGAGGGCTCTGAGTCAAGGCTGGCCAGTGTCGACATGGCACCTGCTCCAGGCCACCCTGAGCTCAAGGCACATACCTCCCGCCCGTTTCTCACTGTCACCAGCACAGCGGCCACATGCAGGGTCCTCAGCCTCACCCATGTAAGGATCACATCTACACACAAACCCACAACACCGCTCTTTGAGCAACTTAAGGTATTAAGCAAAGCCCATTTTTGCCCTCTGGGCAGACTCCTGAACCCTAAGTGGTCGATTCCATGCCCAAAATCCAGTAAAACAGTAAAGGGGGGAAAGGGAAACAGACTCGGCAGAACCAATGCTCTCTAACTGTTTTTAATCAGTTTGGAAAACACCCGAAATCTGGACCTGTACCTCTGAAACGTCACCCCCGAGAGAGCCCGGGTGAGAGGAAAGCATCCATCGTGACAAAACAGTAAAGGGGGGAAAGGGAAACAGACTCGGCAGAACCAATGCTCTCTAACTGTTTTTATCAGCACCGCACTCTACCGAGTGAGCCACAGGCCAGCCCCTTCTAACTGTTTTTAATCAGTTTGGAAAACACCCGAAATCTGGACCTGTACCTCTGAAACGTCACCCCTGAGAGAGCCCGGGTGAGAGGAAAGCATCCATCGTGACAACAGTGCACCTGCCACTCTGCCCGTACTGCTTCTTCTGAAAGGAAACTGTTATCCTGCCCCCAGCGTCGGTCGTTTCCACGTGGGTGAGAATTCGGAACCCCCCTGGCAGACACAGGGCTGGGCAGCAGGCTGGGCACGCACACGGTCCAGGATCGAGGGTGACTCGTGAGCAACGAGGTTTGAGGAAAGGACAAGCACCCGTCCGTCTGGGTCAGGAAGACAGAGAGTCTGGCTCGGTGGTTTGAGGTTCAAATGGTGAGTGGAGGGGGCTGGGCTGAAGGGGGGTGACCCCAAGTCCAGGCAGCAGCAGCCCCAAGGGCTGCTCTCTTGTGCAAACAAGTCCTTATGCAAAGCTATGGAAACCCTGAGGACTGTCAAGGTGGCGGAGGGGGTGGGAGTGAGGCTCCCAATGCCGTGGACCCTGCAGAACTGTCCCCTCCATCAGCTCCGGCCAGCCCTAGCACACCCTAAATCTTCCCTAAATCCCTGGCCCTCCTAATCCAGCTCCCCCATCCTGAGACCAGCTGCTCCAGCGGCACCTCTGCCTCCAAGGTGCACCTTCGTTCCACTCCTGCCCTAGCACTTCTCAGAGGCTCGTCCCCAACCTCCAGCCAACGACCCACAGCCCCCTCCCAGGTCGTGCTGACCAACCGGCCCCATCTGGACACTCCATGGCTCTCACCCCTGCTTGTGGCTGGCATGCAGTTCTTTCCCCAAAGACACCTCCTGGCCGCTGCTTTACTTGACACACACCCTCAGCCGCTCCTGCGCTTCCCCCACAGCCACCAGTGTCTGGAATCATCTGCCTCATGTGCCCCCAAGCCTTCATCACCTGGAGAGCCCGGTGGATGCCTGACCCGCCTCCCACCTTCCGGTGGGTCCACCGAGTCTGTGCACCACCTGCTCCCCCAGCGCCCCCCATAGGTCCCCCACCTCCCTGGTGGCACGTCCTTGGCCTCCGGGTGGAGCTGAAGCATTGCTCCTTGGGGGGTGCCGTCCTCATGACCCCCAGACTCTGGACAGGGGACTCCCCCAAGTGCAGTCCGTATTGCCCCATCCAGCTTCCAATGGATGAGTGTAGGGTCCCCCAATTCTCCCCACTTTCTGTGTCTTGACCAAAAATCAGAGTGCCATGACCCCTGTGTGACAC
Organism: Galeopterus variegatus; assembly: GCF_000696425.1. Taxonomy (NCBI): domain Eukaryota; kingdom Metazoa; phylum Chordata; class Mammalia; order Dermoptera; family Cynocephalidae; genus Galeopterus; species Galeopterus variegatus. The sequence continues at coordinate 28,952 of NW_007731186.1, forward strand.
AGCCAGCTGCGTGTTCCTCCTAGAGGCTTGAAATAATTCCTGGCCTCAAACTGAGACCACCTAAGGTCAAGCGTCATCTCCCAGGTAGAGCTGGAGGTGGCGCCCAGGCTCTCCCCACCCCTGTCCCCAGTGCTGCCACTTGTGCCCTCTGTCTGGCTTCCCTCTGCCTGCCCTCACCCCAGAAGTCCCGCTAGTGGGGACTGAACCTCCAGCACCAACGTGCCTGCATGCACCTGTGGTCAGCTGAATAACAGCCCCTGGGGATGTCCACATTCAAATCCCAGAACCTGTGGCTATGTCACCTCCATGGCAAAAGTGACTTTGCAGATGGGATTAAGTTAAGGATCTCCCCGGAGACGTTGCTGGATTATCTAGGTGGGACCAGTATGATCACAGGGTCCCCATAGAGGAAGGCAGGAGGGCCAGCGGGGGAGACGTGGGGCAGGAGCAGAGGATCACAGGCCCCTCCAGATGCCGGAGAAGCGAGGAAGTGACTCCCCTGGCGCCTCCAGAAAGAACGCAACCTGCCCACACCTCAACATTAGCCTAGTGAGATCCCCTGTGGACCCCTGACCTCCAGGACTCTGAGATAATGAATCTGTGTTGTTTTAAGCCACCAAGTGGTGGTGATTTGTTACAGCAGCCCCAGAAAGTGAATCCAGGGCCCCTCGCCTGGGAGAGACAAGGGGCAGGGCGTGCCAACCTAGGGGCACATCTGACATCTCTGCTCATGGTACTGGGGATGCACCTGGAGAGCGGTGGGCCGCTGTCCGCCATGTGGACAGAGGCTGCAGATGTCCCTCCTGCCCTTCACGTGGCTGCAGTGGGGCCGACCGCCCCCTTCTGGCCGACCCAGGACAGAACCAGATGGTCCCGCTTACGTGAGGGCACAGGCAGCGGCCGAGCCACCCACGGCACCATGTGCTCAGGGCACCCCCCCACCCCAGCCCTCAGCTTCTCATCTGCACCAGCTGCAGGTGCTTCGGAAAGCCCTGCCCGGTGGGCCACCAGCCGCGGACTCCCCACCTTGCCACAGTCAACGAAGCCACACGCAACTCCCTTCCGCCTCGGCCCCCCTCTTCCCGTCCATTCAGACTGTCACGAACACCAGCGGCATGACAGGTGTTCTGCCAGGACCAGGGACCCAGGTGATGGGAATGTGGCCCGGCCTCTCAAGCCACCAAGGTGGCCCAGGGACAAGAGGGCGCCCACCCTGGGGTGCGTGGAAAGCAGTGAGGTCGGCAGGCTTCCTGGACGAGGAGAGCTGAGTTTCCAAGGGGGAGAAGAGGCTGGAAGGTCAGAGACAAGGATGGCCATGCCGCAGGCGCGTGCCACACCTAAAGAGGGTCACAGACCCACAAGGGACCGCGTAGGGGCTCATGTGTGTCTATCTTGGCACCTTTTCTCTAACGCTCTACTGAAAGCGCAGGTCCTCCAGCCGCCTGACTTCTACAGCCACAGAGCGGAGCTCGGTTAATTCAATAGGCACGCGTCCGAAAGTCTGACGGCACCGGGTGCGCAGGCCCCTCCTGCATGCTGGTGGGCAGAGGGGAGGCCTGGCCCGGGTGGAGGGGGCTCTCACCCGGCCCAGCAGCCCCGCCTCTGGAATCTGTCCCACAGAAGCCCTGGCAAGAAAGAAAAGTGAGGTGGGCCTGGGAAAGGACCCCAACACCCTGCAGTCAACCGGGTCCGGCCAGGCGGGGGGGCTCCTGGGGCTGCAGGACACGAGACGGGGAATGCGATGGTCGTCCCGACAAGGCTCAGCGGCGACTGGCTGCACCACGCATGTGCAGCTGCCCCATGGACCGCGACGCGGCCACAAGAAGGAACCAGCTACGGACACGCTGCTCCCCATGGATGAGCCTCCAGGGTGTCATGCGAATGAAAAAATCCAATCCCAAAAGGCCACGTACTACACAATTCTATTTATACGACGTTCACAAAATGCCAAAGCGATGGAGCTGGAGAACAGGTTGTGGTTGTCAGGGTTTGGGATGACGGGGGTGGGGTGGGGTGACTATAAGGGACAGCGCTCTTCTGCGTGCTGACTGGCACAAATCACACGCCTGATGAAGTGACAGGGACCCCCCCCCAGTACACACACGATGGCAGTTCACGGGCCTGACAAGTACTACGGTGGGTCACGTGGCCACCGGGGGGCACGGGTGCAGGGGGAGCGCCGTCCAGCGGTGGGCACGGCCTTACTTCAGCTTTGCTTCAGCAGCGTAAGGGACGGTCTTCATTGAGACAGTTGGAGACACTGGGATACTGGCTACTCATCTGGCCAAATTAAGAAATTACCACTGACGTTTCTTTCCTTGCTTGTTTTGCGAAACTGTATCGTGAGATCCTTGCTGAAATGTTTGCCGGTGAAATGGTGCCTGGGACTTGGGGTTGGGGGAAAGGGTGGGGCGTAGGTTGGCCAGAAGTCCATGACGGAGCTGGGTGAGGGATGCACACGCTTCATTCCACAATTCTCTCTACCTCTGTAGACTTGGGGAATTCTTAATAAATCATTTTTTAAAAACCAAGAAACACATCTGCCTTTTGGTTTTGCACACCCTGAGCTGGAGCACCGCTCTCGAGCACCAGCCTGGGGTGGGCTCTGCATCCATACCCATTCCTGCTCGCCCTCCTGAGGGCCCTTCCAGCATGGGGCAGCAGAACCCACCCGACGACACCAACAAGCCAGATGCAAATGCAGCTGAGGAGCAGCAACGACGCAGGAGCCTGCATCCCTCCATCCTGAAGTCATTCTGAGACCTGCGTCCCACACGCGCAGCTGGGGACCACTGACGGCCCTCACCAAAGGATGAGCCTGCAGCTGACTCTCCTCCCAGGCCTCATGGGCAGCCCTGTCCACCCTGGAGGCGACCTGGGGAACGATTCCTGTCCCATGAACGCAGAAAGTCTCAAGGTGACTTTCCTAGCCTCGCATGATCGTCGCACAGGGGACCCGACCTCTGCTCCTCTTTGCTGCTCACAGACACATCACTACTTCATGCAAAACTCACGCTGGGGGACATTTATAAGAAAGAAGAGCCCTAACATGATACCTCACTTAGTTCTCCCACACCAGCCAGAACAGAAAACCATGTGGGTTGACAGTGAGCACCCTCATGACTGCCCCTTCACGGTGCCTTTCAGGGTTCATGTCTGAAAGTGTCCTGCAGGCCCTTTATCCCCAGGCAGCAACAAGCCAGCTCCTGGGGTCATCTGCGGGCCCAAAGTGCTGGCCTGGGATGCAAGAGCCTGCTCCTTTCGACTGTGACCACAGCGGTTCAGAGGGACGGGGCCACAGTGTGCAGTGAATGTGCCTGTGACACCATCATGATGAGAAACTGCCTCATTGCACAGCAGGCCGGCCTGGTGACAAGAGTACTTACTCACCAAGGCTGCATTCAGTCATCCTCACAAAACAGCATCAACCGAGTCTGTTGCAGATCAATGCAAATGAGCCAGAGGACACCTGGCTGGCTGTCAAACATGCTTCTAATCCTGAAGGCAGCTGCTCTCTCTGGGAGGATGGCACCTGGTCACCTGTCCATATTCACCTGTCTGCACACACCTGTCTATGTTCACCTGTCCACACTCACCTGTCTGCACACACCTATGTTCACCTGTCCACACTCACGTGTCCACACT
>NW_007731186.1:32766-39178 GCF_000696425.1 Galeopterus variegatus
GCTCTCTCTGGGAGGATGGCACCTGGTCACCTGTCCATATTCACCTGTCTGCACACACCTGTCTATGTTCACCTGTCCACACTCACGTGTCCACACTCACCTGTCTGCACACACCTATGTTCACCTGTCCACACTCACGTGTCCACACTCATCTGTCTGCATAGAGCTGTCCATGCTCACCTGTACACACTCACGTGTCCACATAGACCTATGTTCATGTGTCCATGCTCACCTGTCCACACTCACCTGTCTGCACACAGCTGTCCATGCTCACCTGTCCACACTCACCTGTCTGCACACAGCTGTCCATGCTCACCTGTCCACACTCATCTGTCTGCACACAGCTGTCCATGCTCACCTGTCCACACTCAGCTGTCTGCACACACCTGTCTATGTTCACCTGTCCATGCTCACCTGTCTATGTTCACCTGTCCACACTCACGTGTCCACTCACCTGTCTGCACACACCTATGTTCACCTGTCCATGCTCACCTGTCTATGTTCACCTGTCCACACTCGCGTGTCCACACTCAACTATCTGCACACACCTTTCTATGTTCACCTGCCCATGCTCACCTGTCCACACTCAGCTGCCCACTCTCATCTGTCTGCACACAGCTGTCCATGCTCACCTGTCCACACTCACATGTCCACACAGACCCATGTTCATGTGTCTAGGCTCACCTGTCTGCATAGAGCTGTCCATGCTCACATGTCCACACTCACCTGTCTGCACATACCTGTCTATGTTCACCTGTCCACACTCGCGTGTCCACACTCACCTGTCTACACATACCTATGTTCACCTGTCCACACTCATGTGTCCACACTCATCTGTCTGCACACAGCTGTCCATGCTCACCTGTCCACACTCACCTATCTGCACACACCTGTCTATGTTCACCTGTCCATGCTCACCTGTCTATGTTCACCTGTCCATGCTCACCTGTCTATGTTCACCTGTCCACACTCACATGTCCACACTCACCTGTCTGCATACACCTATGTTCACCTGTCCATGCTCACCTGTCTATGTTCACATGTTCACACTTGCATGTCCACACTCACCTGTCTGCACACTCCTGTCTATGTTCACCTGTCCACACTCACCAAGCTCCTTTCACCCCAGGGGCCCGCTCATGGCCCATCCCCTCCCCTCCCTCCTCTTCCTCCCCCCAGACAGAGCAGCGCCCTCTCTTCTCTCTTAGACGTCACCTCCACGTGGAAGGAACAGCCCCCCTGCAGCCAGGCCCTCGCATGGCCCTCCGGGCACTTCCGCAGCTCATGCCTCCGCAGGCTCCCCTGCTGTTCTCGCTCCCTCTAGGACACAAATCCCTCGAAGGCAGGAGGAACCAGCCTGGCCCCAGAACCAGACACAGCTGCAGCAGGGCCTGCACGCAGGAGACCTGAGCTTCAGGCAACTTGTAACTTATGGAGCCCACCCTCTCCTGCTGCTCTGGGGTAAGCACCCTGCGTCCCTGGAGCCACCTCTTCAGCTCTGCAGGGATGTGAGTCTGGGATTTCACCAGAGAGATCGTAACAGAGAGCTTGGCCCATTTTTGAGGTTCAACTGTGGACAGATTCTGAGGCCTCCCTACTCCTCCCCTCCTGCCCACGGCTCGATCTGAGAACGCCCGACTCTCGCTCTGTTGGCGCTGGGGGAGGGCAGACCCTGCACACCTGCCCCTGCTCACCGGCCTCACCCCAGCCTCCTTTCAAACCCTGCAGCCCTCCTTTCCTGCTCGCTCAAGCCACTCTGTGGCCAGCTTGGGGATGGGCCCCCCAGAGCCTCACGTGAGCAAGAAGCCTGGTCCTTCCCTCTCTCTCCAGTGCCTGTCATCAGTGTCGACACCTCAGCCAGCCTCGGGGCAGGGTCCATCCCACCTCTGTGGGCTGAACGCAGGTGAGAACGGAATTGCTCATACCCAGTCCAGGAGGTGTCTTCAAAGCGGGGATGCCCTTCACCTCCCGCCCGCTGCGGTCTGGAGCGCTCACCCGGCCCGGCAGGTCTCCGTGGTGGTTCCCGTCTCTCCTCAGCTGAGAGGTTGCTGGGAGCTGGGAACTGCATGTGCATCTCTGTTCTCACAGTGTGTCTCGAAAAACGCGTTCAAGAGCAAACAGCGGCTAATTTTCAGGCCTTTATGTGGCCTGCCCTGTTCTGAGAGGGATAGCAGAGAGCAAGTGGCGGCTCCAGTCACTGGGAGAGCTTCACACGCAGACACCTGTCACAGCATCAAAGATTCATCCACCGCATCGATGTGATTTGATCCGAGATCAGGCAGGAGGTTTGCAGCGCACGCGAGGGCACAACCCCAGGGCTGCGGGACGCCTCCCTCACCCCGGTTCATCAGCATAAGCCCCCTTTCTTTGAGAGGAGCACTGACCCCCTCCCCAGATGGAGAGAACAGAAATCGTGAGAACAGAAAGAAGTAAGGGAGGAGGACCCCACAGCCCCCAGAGTGGGGCCGTTTGGGGACCATGTGGCCCCAGGGGCCCGGGCATGTTCGGGTCTGGACTGTTTGGTGAGGGGTGGGCTGCATCTTCAGACTTCCTTTCTACCAAGTTGAAATAGAGAAAAAAACACATCAAGTTTCTAGGAATCAATCACTGCCCAAAACAAAACAAGCAAAAATGACAAAGCCTGTAGCAGGCCTCGAAGCCCACGAAAGATCCTGGGGAAAAAATGTAAATTAAAAATATAAAATAAAACCTGGGCAGAGCAAAGGGGTCGGCCCAGAGGAAAGACTGGAGTCAAAGCCACGCAAGGCCAGGAGTGTGCCAGGGGCCGCCACCCACTCGTGCCTGTCAACCTCCCAACAGTGCAGCCCAAGACAGAAGGTCACTCCTGCACTTGCCGGACAGCAGACGTGGCCACGCTGTACCTGGAAAGATGGACGAGGAGGGGACAAGGGAAGGAAACTGGACTGTTGTTCCAATCCTCCCTCGTGAAAAGGGCCCGAGGATTCCACAGACAGTCACGGCACAACGACCCACTAGCATGTGCTGACCCGACTACGTGTCCACCGTGCACCTGTTACACGTCTGCTACACGCCCGCTGTGTGTCTACCGTGCACCTGTCACACGTCTGCTACACGCCCACTGTGTGTCTACCGTGCACCTGTCACACGTATGCTTCACGCCCGCTGTGTGTCTACCGTGTGGCCGCTGTGCACTCGTTCACATCCCTTACACGTCCACTGTGTGTCCACTCATGTCTACAATGTGTCTCCGCTGTGTGTCTACCGTGTGGACACTGTGCACTCGTCACACATCCCTTACACGTCCACTGTGTGTCCACTCATGTCTACAATGTGTCTCCGCTGTGTATCTACCGTGTGGCCGCTGTGCACTTGTTACATATCTCTCACGTGTCCACTAGGTATCCATCATGTATTCTCGATGTTTCTGTGAGGCATCTCTCCTATGTCTTCTATGTACCACCATTACATATCTACTATGTGTCACTATGTATCTTTGCTGTGCTTCTGCAGAATATGCCTACCGTATGCCTGCTGTGTATCAAATGCTGTTCCAGACTGAGGATATGCTGAGTCATTTCATGTTCACAAGCCTCCTGGAGTTACATGGCGGGGATATGTCTGGAGTCTAGGTTAATCCTGTATGCCCAAAGCCCATCGGATCCTTAACCTCCAGGTAACAAAGCAACAGACCCGAGGGTAGCACAGTGAGCAGGCATGAGTGAACACATGCACACGTGTGCACACACGCATGTGCACACAGGCACACACCTGGGTTCCGCACCTGGCTGAGACTCAGGCTTGCACCCCATGCACGGTTCTCCCTTCCTGGAGCTCCTTTTCTCCTAGGGACAAGGGACCAACACTATCCAGGGTCAATAAGCAAATGGCAGTGACGGTGACCATCGCTGGGGGAAAAGAGAAGCACACAGCAGGGGAGGGAGTGAGTGCTGACCCTCTTGCCAACAAGGCAGACCCTCCTACCACCCTCATTCTGTAGGAAGGGGAACTGAGGCATGGTGACCTGAAGACCTTTGCCCCGGGTCCTGCAGCCAGTGACAAAGGCCAAGCCCAGCAGAAGTTGCCTGGCTCCTGGTTCCAACTGCTGCGCTAGAATTAATGAGTGAAACGGACACGCAAACCAATGAGAGGACATGCAGATTAGCAACAGGGCCTCCCCCGCCAGAGGTTACCCCCGAGCTTCAGGACAAAGTCAAGGGAAGGGAGGAGGCTGGTGAGTGAGACCCCGAGCGTCCACGGCCCACTCGGAAGGAGGAAGGAGGCCGATGCCCAGCGGCCTTCCCCGTGTACAGGACTTGGCCGGTGCATTTTCTTCTACATTTCTAAAATCACACATGAGCTTGAAAATAGCTCAGCAACCAAAACACAAAAGGAGCTGTGTCTCCTTGAAAATAAACCTTTCAAAAGGTTTTTTAAAGTGTACTGAGGGAAAGACCCCAGTTGCTATGATGAAAACTGGACATGGGGAGACATATACCAGGAGGGGGACACCAGGGCAGGAAAGACAGCACCTCCCACCCCAAAAGGGGGCAGGGCCAGTTCCAGGTGGGGTCCCCGCAGGCTCCCTCGGGGCCCCTTTACAAAGTAGCACCGTCCTCATCTCTTGTCCTAACGTGTCCTGCTCGTTTTAGCAATGACGTAGAAAGTCAGACACAAGGCAGAAAGGCAAGCTTGCCAGGGCTGGAGGAGTGACCCTTCTCAACACAGCATTTCTAGTGACACTAAAACTCCCCCTGTGTAAGTCTCCCCCCACTCAGGAGGGCTCTGCAGACCCCACCTCATCGGGGCTGGGCTGGCTTGATGGCCCCTGTGAGCCACCGCCCAGTGTAGCTGCTGCTGTGTGTGTCACGTCCTGCCACCATGAGTAACACAGGCCATGGCACAGCTGTGGGAAACCGAGGCACTGAAAGGCCAAGTAACTTCTGCCTGTCAGTGAAAGGTGGAGGAGGGGTTCTGTGAGGGAGGCGGTCCCACTGCCCACCCCTGCCCGTCAGACTGAGCTGTGTGACCTCCAACCCCAGGCAAGGTGCCATCTGGGAGCCTGCTGCTTGTCTGTGCATGAGTTTGCTAAGAGCACGTGCCTCGCGGGTGCAGCTCCAGAGTCTGGGTGACGTGATGAGGGGGGAGGGTGTGCAGGCATGACAGGAAGTCACCTGGACACTCACAGTGGACACTGAGCCGGGTCAGAAAGAGTCAGGTGCCGAGGGCAGGTGCAGCTGCTCAGTGCAGACCACCAGGCCTGCCTGTCCCTCCTCCATACCATTGCTGGGGAGGCCCCACTGCTCACCCAAGTGGCTCACAGGCTCTGGGTTACGGTTAGAGCAGCCTCGGTCTTCTGGGTGCACCTCTCCTGGAGGGAACTCGACGGCAAATTACGTGCAAGTTTGTGGACATCACTGTCCACAAGGAGCTGACTCCTGAGAGCCAGTGTCTAGATAAGGTCGTCAGGGAGGGGACGCAGCATTTAGATACAAAGGCAGGGCCTTGGGAACAAAACTCAGCCTCAGAGACCAGGGAGGTGATGAGAGGAAAGGACAGCCAGGTGGATCCCCAGGGCAGGAACAGACCAGAGGTCCCGACCGCAGCTGGTGACCATGGGACAAGCTGGTGACAAGTGAGACACACCAGCACAGAAGCCACGCCTCCGTGAGTCTTCAGCCACCACATATGGCACCCTGGCGTGTGCGTTCTCCCATGTGGCAGATTTTTGAAATAATTAGCAAAACAACCTCTACCACTGCAAAATAAATAAATAAATAAATAAACCAAGGAAAGGACAGCAGCGTGGCTTTGGGAGCAAAAGACTGTCTGAGGCTGTGTCCTCCTCCGCCTTCAGACCCATGTTTGTGGGGATTGTAATCATGGCAAGTGTTAGCAAGACACTGGGATGTGTAACATCGGACAGGGACTGGAGGCTCTTTCAGAAGATGAGACGTAGCGTGTGGTTTCAATAAGCTGGTTCAAAGCGGGTCCCCGTGTTACACCTGACGGACACAGCTCACTGCACAAGGGATTAGGACCCGAGTTTTATCTTCTGCCACAGAAGCATCTTTACCTCACTTTCATTAATTTGAAAACGTATTTCAAGATTTTTCTGTTGCTTGCAAGTGATCTGACTTAGCTCGACATGGACAAATGACAATTAATTTAATTGGAACAGGAAATAGGTCACGCTCAGGTTTCACTGAATTAACTCCTTAGCAGCTCAAAAAATGCACAACTGATAACCAGAGACGCAGTGGGGCCCCTCATCCCGGCTCTCTCCTCTCACGGCTGCTCTGTCCAGCGGCTCTCCTGCCACTGCACCCTCCCCCATGGCCATTGCACATGCTGTGCCCCTGCCCCCACCCTCCTGGCCGGTCTGGCCATTCCCGTGAGCCCAGCCTCACGGTCCCTGCTCCACACGGCCTGT
>NW_007731186.1:39661-43389 GCF_000696425.1 Galeopterus variegatus
CGGCTGCTCTGTCCAGCGGCTCTCCTGCCACTGCACCCTCCCCCATGGCCATTGCACATGCTGTGCCCCTGCCCCCACCCTCCTGGCCGGTCTGGCCATTCCCGTGAGCCCAGCCTCACGGTCCCTGCTCCACACGGCCTGTGCTGCCACCTGCCCAGCAGCGCCTCTGCCCTGGCGCCTTTGCGGCGGCCGCTTGCATTAATGACAGCTTGCAAGTTGACGTGACCTGTCCATGTGCAGGCCAGGCTGCTTTGCTTTTGTGTGTCTGCTCGTGAACCAGGAGATCCAGGAGCACGTCTTCCCAGCACTTGCCGGCCGGCACGTGGAGGGCAACTGAGGACAGGGCTCTGGGCAGGAGACATCTCAGAGTGTCACTGAGGAGCATCTTAGAAGATAAGACACAAGCCCTCTGCAAGCTACGTCATGCTGCAATTTCACATTTATCACCCAACTTAATATCCCAGCAACTCGGGAAAGGGGTGTCACTGCCCACTGGATGACGGAGATGAGACAGCTTCTGCGTCACAGGGAGCCGTGTGGCTCCAGGAGCGGACTTGTCCAGCAGAGCCTCCACAGAAGTCACAGCACAGACAGTGGCAGTGTGTCATCAGGTCCCGGGCAGTAAAAACCTTATTATCCGGCCAGCGAGTGGGAACGAGGGGCTGTGTTAATAAGGAGTTTCCTATGGAGGCTGGCAGGCCCCAGCTCAGGCTCTTCCCAGCAGCCTCGGCAGGGCTGTTCAGGCTGTGCTTGGATGGCGCAGAGCCGAGGAAGGTGATCAGCAGCCCTCACGGTAACTTCAGGACACTCCTGGATTAGACCGACCAGAAGCTCCAGGGGCAGGAGCAGGGTGTTGGCATGGAAGCTGAATCCGCGACCACCTCTCAGCCACGACTGGCTGCCCGTGCTCGCGGAGGGCTCGGAGCTGCAGCTCTGCTCACAAAGTCCCAGTCACCACCTCGCAGCCCACGTGCCTGGCACATGCCCGGCCGGAGCCCCAGACCAGCTTGCGATGCCTGCCCTGCTGGAGGTCGTCCTGCTGGAAGATGCCCACAGACCAGGCTCGAGGGCTGCTGTGATCGGAGGCCGGGTCACAGCCCAAGTCAAATTTTGACACACCTCATGTTTGTGTTTTCCCAGTTTTTTTTTTTTTTTTAATTAAAAGGTATGTCTTTAAGTGAAGTACTTCCTGTTTGGAAAAGTGTTTAAGGACTAAGCCTCCCGGCCCGCAGGGCTCTGCCCGCTCGCCTGGCCCTTCCACCCTCTCACCAGGGACCCCTGCTCCTGGGAGCAGAGACGGGGAACCGGCCACACCTCCCACATTCTCCACTGACCCAGTTTTTCCAGGCTTCTCCAAAGTCCCTGAGAGAGGCCCAGAAGGGGGCTTTGGTGCCGAGGACCCTTGTTCATACCTAGAGTGTGAGGACAACCTAGCCCTTCTAGATTCAGCCTGAATCGAATGACTGAGAAGGCCCATGCGGTCAGACGGCCCAGCCCCGGTCAGCCCCTCCCTGCTCCGTGGTCCACAGTGTCCTGCCTGACTGCTCTGCCTCGGCCACTCTGAGGTTAGGCTGTGGCTCTAAGGCCACCCAGTCCCCTAGGTTCCCTTTCCTGACTAGACGAGGATCTGAACTGTGGAGTCAGAGTTTGCAGCCTAAGCATCAGCTCTGTCCACAGCGAAAGGCTGTTCCGCCCCTGCTCAATGCAGACTGGCACCATCACAGGATGCCACTGGGTGACGTCACAGCACACACACAGTGACAAGCACTGTTAGGACCTATCTTTGTTATGATAACTTACACAAACCGATTCTGCGTGCACATTAGTTAATCAAACCTTCTTACTGTTTTTTTTTCCCAAAAAACACTGAGAAATGTAACCTAAGTTCAAGTGATGGTTTCTGGTGCAGAGGCTCTCCACAGTGCCAACCAACGAGCCCAGCCCCACGACGCCGCGTGGTGCCCAAGGCTGGGGATTTGGGGCAGAGCGAGGCCCAGGTGGACATCCAGGCTGATGGTCTAGAGCAGCTGTCCCTCGGCAGCTGCCTGGCTCTGCTGAGGGAGACCCAGGAGTGAGGGATGCCAGCCCGACCCGACACTTGCGAGTCACTCGGTTCCACGTCAGCCGACTCATGATGCAGACCAGGAGCCACCCTTCACCATCGGTGACAACGCACCACAGAGGCTGCTCACACCACGCGGGGGCTGCATCCCACCAGGAGAGCCCTTGTTCACCCTGTCAGAGATACATGAACAGTGTTGCCACGCTGGTGGCCACCACCGAGCACCCAGTAGGGACAAGCCTGGTACCAAGGGCCTCTGCAGACTGCCGCGGTTGGTCCTCAGGAAATCCAACCAATTAGGCTCTTTGTGTCCATATCTGCCATCTGAAGAAACCGAGGCACAGAGAAGAGAAGTGACTCGTGCAGGGCATGAGAAGGGGGCCGGTTGGACACTGACACCCGTGCTCTCAGCTGCCTGGTGGCCAGGCCCCTCCAGGCAGCAGCTGCTCTGGATGCTGGACGGGCCTCGGTGCGGCCACAACACTTGGGGACCAGAGACATGATGTGTGACTCTCAGGCCGTGCACAGTACAAAACTACCTGCCCGTCAGGGGATGGAGCCACGCAGCTTGGGACAAAGAAAGGCAGCTGCCAACACCCCACCCAGGACGTCGGATGCAGGGAGGGCCAATGCTCATGTCTATCCCAGGGCCGCCAGGCTCCTCCGTCTGCTTGACCACCAAGGGTCCCCGGCAAGTGCCTGTTCCTGGGAGGAGCGCCCTGCCAGGCCAGCGCCTGGATGACTAAGCCCACCCCTGGGGCGCCCCTGCCTGCCAGCCCAGCCCCAGGCGAGCATGCACCCAGTGGTGTGAGCCCAGCCCTGCCTGTCACAAACCAGCAGCGTCACCAACACGCTGACCAGGTGGAGGGGGCTGTGCCTGGTCCACGCAGGGAGGAGTGTGGGCAGAGAGAGGGCAGGGGGCAAGGTCACAGGCGTCACCGCGGGCCCGGGAGTGGGCGCCTGCTTCGTGCACGTGAAGACCCTGAGCAGACATTATCAGCAGGCCCGCACCCCATCTAACCCCCGTATCACAAACCACTCCCTTCCTCATGAGTCTTTTTGAGCTGACATTAAGTTCGAAACACAGACAGTTCTGGGAGGAGTGATTTGTTTCTATCGACCTCACTACGTGGGTCTCTCACCCCCCCCAGACCCACGGTGGGCACCGAGCCCGGGACAACAGGCACAGCCCCCTCCACCAATGCACAGCTTTCATGAGCAACATTCCCATCCCCAAAAGCAGAGGACACGGTGCAGCGCTGGGCCCGCCACTACTGTGGCCACCAAACCTGAGAGGCGGGGTGGCCCACCATGGCGAGCTCACGACATGCACACAAGCACTCCTGCCAGGAGAGCGGGCACCACACAGGGCTGAAAGAGATGGGGTCTGGGGGACCTTGGCTGGACCATCCCAGAAACCCAGAAGGATCTGGAAAGCAATCAGTAGACCGCCCTCAACTGGGAAGCCACATGCTGGATGAAGCAGCAACACTGGGGGACACAGGAGCACCCCAGGGAGACTGTGTGGTGGGGGTCAGGCCAAGACCACCTGGGACCGGGCGGTGATAAGGTTGGGACTCACAGGTGACCAGCATACCCAGCTGCACAGGCACTGCGGGGTCTCAGGGGCAGTGGAAGAAGCATCTGCAGGAGGTGGGGGATGGGG
>NW_007731186.1:44114-45099 GCF_000696425.1 Galeopterus variegatus
TGTTACTATCACCACACTCTCCTGAGTGAGCTCCCAGCCGGCCCTGGGCCTGTTTTATAATGTCTCAGCTGTCACTGAAATGCAGTCACCCCAGCCCCAGGGGTCACGATCCCACCCCTCATCCAGATTTTCCTCCGGGGGCTCCACTTCTCTTTCCTGAGGGCTGAACTCCATCGTCCCGGCTCCTCTGCAGGCCACACAGGGCCTCTGGCTTCCTCAGATAAACCATCTTCTAATGCTTAAAAATAATTAAATCGAAAAGCTCCCTTTGTACAAAAACAGACCAGCTAAAATCCATGAATAAATTATGCTGGTTTTGTTCACTACAAAAACAACATCTCCAGCTCAGTGAATTTACAGCCTAGACGAATCCACAAAGCTTCCAGTCCACCTGCCCCCAGGCTGCTCTTGCAACCTAAAAGCTAAACCAGGACGGTGGTTTCCCTTTACCTGTGGCCTGTGCTCGCAGGGGCCCAGCAGTCGCTCTGAGGAAGGGCAGGAGCATGTGGGGACAAGACCCATCTTGGAGCCCGGCCGCCCTGGCCCTGAGTCCGGCGAGGGCGTCCCGGCCCCTCCCTGAGCACACAGGACACCCTGAGGCGGGCCCGGACCGCCCCCTGTGCAGGCGGGGCTGGGTCTCTCACCGGCTTCCCTCTCGTGCACACAGGGAGGGCCGGAGTCCCGCCTCCCGTTCCCAGGGGATGCGCCAAACGCAGGAAAACACGCAGGGCGGGCGCGGAGGCCTGCGGGGAAGTGCTGGGCACAGCCGAGCAAGGGGTCACCGGGGCAGCCACCACCAGCCCATCCACAGAGGCGCAAGAGTCGGGGAAGAAACGAGACGGCCACCAGCTCCTCTGTCTTGCTCGCGCTGCTGGCAGTGAGGACGGATGAACCCACCACCTCCAGGGAATGAGTACTTCTCACGAGCTACCAAGTGCTGCCTGAGACAACAGCTTGTATCTACCCAACTCGTTATCTTGGTTAA
>NW_007731186.1:45527-46324 GCF_000696425.1 Galeopterus variegatus
CTAGCGGCTCCTCCAAAAATAAAGAGCAATTGCCATACAATCCAGAATTCCACTTCTGGGTCTACACCCAAAAGAACTGAAAGCAGGGTTTCAAACAGATGTCTGTGCACCCACGTTTACAGCAGCTTCATTCACAATAGCCAAAAGGTGGCAGCCTGGCTGTCCACGACAGGTAGAGAAGCAAAATGTGCTCCATCCATACGTGGAAGGTGACTCAGCCTTAAAAAGCGAGGAAATTCTGACACTGCTACAACACGGGTGAACCGTGAGGACGCTGTGCTCAGTGAAATAAGCCAGTCACAAAGGACAGACACTGGGTGATTCCACTTATATGAGGAACTCGAGTTGTCAAATCCATAGAGACAGAAAGTCAACTAGGGTTTCCAGGGGCTGCGGAGGAAGGGATGGAGAGTTAGTGTCTAATGGACAGAGTTTCGGTTTGGGAAGATGTAAAAATCTGAGATTGGTGTGAGTGTACTTCACTGAACTGCACACTTAGAAATGGTTAAAATGGAAAGTTTATGTTATGTGTATTTTACCACAATTAAAAAACAACACATAAACAGTGGTGGGCCTTAGTGCTCTGACCCCTTATTAAAGTATATCCATACAATGGTACATTTGGCATCTTTAAAAAAGATATTTATATCATGGTCAACATTAGCACCAAAAAAAAAAAAAAGAAGACATTTACAAAGTGTGCTCACTAACACGCTTAGATCATGATGTCAAGAAAAATGGGGTTCTGCAAACTGTACAGGGAGAGCTCAGTTAATATGGATAAAATACTTGCATGG
>NW_007731186.1:46648-51101 GCF_000696425.1 Galeopterus variegatus
AATGGGGTTCTGCAAACTGTACAGGGAGAGCTCAGTTAATATGGATAAAATACTTGCATGGAAAAGGGTCTGAAAATAAACAAACCAAGTGTTAGAAGCAAAGAAACAAAAACCCACAACCAGCATGGCTGGAGCTCCAGCCCGTGAGGTCCATGGGGCGGATTCTCTCACAGACGCTTCATTCAGGCAACGCTCAGAGGCTGGGCCATTCCAGGCCAAGTAAGCAAACCACACACATGGGGCAGGAATGCGGAGGGGCTGCGGGGAGATGTGGGCTTCCTTTCTAAGCATGCAGGAGACTCCTTGCACGGAGGATGGGACCCTGACCCCAGTGACCGGAGCCTTAAGCTCCGGGGGAGCTGGTCGAGGGGACGGGGAGAGGACTGATCAGCCAGGCGGCGTCCGTGAGGTGGTTTGATTGTGTCATCCTGGTGCGTCCTCACAGTGCCCCACAGGGAACCCTGGGCACAGGCCCTGAACACTGCACTCAGACCACACCTCTCTGGCCAGCGGGGACCTCTCTGGTCAGTTACTTGCTGTCTGCCCTCGGGCAGCGGGGGCTGAGGGCAGTGTTTTGGTGCTTGGCTAAATAGGAGAGTGGGGCCACTGAATGTGAGGGCCACAGACCCTCCAGACAACAAGTCTGTGGGGATCTCACCAAGATTCAACCCCCACTGGCCCTGTGATGAGCTGAATTCTGCCCTCCCAAAACCCATGCTGAGGTTTTGCTTCTCAAATCATGACAGATGGAGTCAGTTAACATGAGGTCGTTAGTGTGGGCTCTAATCCAAAATGACTGATGTCCTTAAAAAAGGGGGAACTTTGGACACAGGCACGTGGAGAGAACAGCAGGTGAAGGTGAGGATGGCCGTCCACAAGTCAGGGAGAGAGGCCTGGAACAGACTCTTCCTCGCAGCCTCAGGAGGAGCCAGCCCTGCCGCCACCTTGATCTCGACTTCTGCTGTGCAGGTGAGAGAACAAATTCCTGCTGTGTAAGCCATTAAACGTGTTACCGCAGCCCTAGTGCTCCGGTCTGAATGTCTGCACCCTTCCAAAATTCATGTGTCAAAATCCTGACCCCCTAAGTGATGGTATTAGGAGGTGAGGCCTTTGGGAGGTGATTAGGTGACGAGGTGGAGTCTAGTGAAGGGGATTAGTGCCCTTATAAAAGGGATCCGAGAGAGACCCCCATCGCCCCTTCCATGAGAAGATGCCGTCTATGAACCTGGAAGAGGGTCCTCACCAGTCACCAAATCTGCTAGTGCCTCAATCTTTCCAGCCTCCAGAACTTCAAGCAAAAACTTTCTGTTGTTTACAGCCACCCAGTTTGGGAACTTTGTTACGGCAGCCCTAGGAAACCAACACAGACCTTGACAGAGACCAGGAAGTCTCAGTTTTCCCACCACCAACCATACCTTCCTGGCTGCAAGCACCCTTCGCTGACATCTGTACTCCCACATCTGCAAAACGCAGCCTCTGCAAAGAGAGCTCTGGGACATCTCTCTGTGGCTTCTGCCACCACTGTGGGCAGAGCTCTGTCCGGGACCTTGGAGAACAGGAAGATGATGTCTGAATACCAAAGCTGACTCTGGCTAAGAGAATGTCCGCCTGGGTAAGTGCTGCCCTAAAGAGAAGCAACACATTGGGAACGAAACTAATGCTCAACACTGTGCATTTCTAACCTGCTAACTGGTGATGCAACCACTAAGCTTGAGTACCACCCTTGAGAAACGCAGCGATGCTGGTGTCTGCAGAATCCAGCTCACAGAAGTGTCATGGCAGACTTTGACACCCCTGCTGCCTTGACTTTCCATCAAGGGCCCCGTGACTGTGTGGAGGGGCCGCTGCCCAGACAGGCCAACCCCAACGCCGCCCTGACAGCATGAAGCTGCAGGCCCCCGAGGACGAGTGCATCCCAGGCTTCCAGGACCCTCAGCCGGGCCCCCCATGTCCCTGCAGCTTCCTCCCATGGCCCCAGATAGTCCTTCAGCAGAAGCGGTCTGTCTACAACCAGCGAAGCCCAACCCGTGGGACAGGGAGTGCAGTGGCTGGCTTTTGGCAATACAACCCTGCCCGTGAGTGGCTTCTCCGATCCGCGCGGATCTGAGCGTGACTGAAGCTGGGCCGCAATGCCTCGTGCTGAGTTTTGCTGCCCACGAGTCCTCAGTGGGCCCTTCTTGAAGCAGCCCAGGGAAACAGAGCAAGACTTCCACCCTGATTCCTTGTCTAAGCGACGTGGCAGCAGGACAGGAGGAGGAGGGCATGTTTGTGGGGCTCTCAGGCTGTTTCTCTGGGATTCACTGACCAAACTCAAAGCCCACGAGTCTCTCGATGCTCTCTTGGAAGAACCACCCCGGCCGTGGTGACCCCAGGTGACATCCCACACCGGGAAGTCTCACTGCCTCCACCTCTGCCTACAGCAACCAAGCAGCCCCCAGAAGCCTGAAGACCCAGCCCTCTTACCTTCTTCCTGGTTGGTCCTTCCCTCTCCCTAGTCCCCCAAACCCACCCTGAACACGACTTCTGGATCAATCACGGCGCCCCTGCCCGCTCTGTCTGCTTGGCGTCCTTCCCACACAGCTGCGCCTCTCCACAGCCCCTCGTCCCACCCCTCTGTCCAGTCCCTCCACCTTGTGAAGACACTGAGGGTCACTAACCCAGGGGGCCCTCCATCCTCCTGGTGCCTCCAGATCACGGCCCCAAACCAGACCTGGCCTGGGCAGCCCATCCCAGCTGGCCCCACACACATCAGCCTCCACCAGCCACTCCTCCCAAAACCGACAAAGGGATCATGCAATTAAGTCTTTCTGTCCAAGCTTCTTTCCAGCACCTGCCCCACGCCTTCCTCCCACCCTGGAACCCACACGCTCCTGATTCCAGGTCCACATGGAGAGAGCAGAGAACACAGTGGAAGCTGATTTGCTTGGCGCCTCCCCCAGCTGGGGCACAGTCCGCTGTGCCAGTCGTGCCTCCAAGGTCCATCAACAGGATGGTCAGTCAAATGCCACAGATGCTCAAACCCACAATGTCAGCCCAAAAGATCACCAACAGGATGTGTCTGAAGCAGGTGGAAAAAGGCCTGGGGAAGCAGGCTGCGCGAGAGCCAGCACTTCAAGACGCCGTTGCCGTGGACCTCAAATAGGGACGGGAAAACCTGAGATGTGACTTCTCTGCAGGGGTGGGCACCAGTCACATTCTCCTAACTTGAGTGGTGGGTTCAGGGGCTCCCAGCAGACAAGTACACCACACATACCATGCAGGTTACATTACTTCACAGATTTTTATTTTTATTATTATTATTTTTTTGTCTTTTTCGTGACCGGTAAGGGGACGGCAACCCTTGGTGTGGCGTCACCTGCACGGCGCTCAGCCAGTGAGTGCACCGGCCATTCCTATATAGGTTCCGAACCCACAGCGGGAGCGTCGCTGCGCTCCCAACGCTGTACTCTCCCGAGTGTGCCAGGGGGTCGGCCCACTTCACAGATTTTTACATGATAAATGTGTTTATATTCTTTGACAGAATAATTGCTCTTCTGCGATTCTGTACCAAGGGGGAAAAAAGTGGCCCCAAATCTGCACCCAGAACTCTCAGTGCAGCACCACTGCTATGAGAAAGACGCGGGGGACAGGGCACCCTTGGGACCCTCAAGGGCAGGAAGGTTACTGGATTGTGGGATTCCACAACACATGGAATCAGGAACCATTAGCTGATAACAGGGTGAGACTTTAACCAACCTTATGTCATTCGTATTTCACTTAAAAATTAATAAGCAATTAAGACTAAAATAAAATTAAAAATACTGTGCTCTCCAGGGAGCACAACGAAGGGCAATTCTAATTTTTTTCCTAACATTCTACCACATATTTCAAATTTTCTGTAGTCAACATGCTGCTTTCACAAGCAGAAACACTACTAAACACAGAATGTAAAGGTCCTTTCTCTGGTGCTGCCAACACGGCCCGAGACACCGAGCCTCAGTCTGAATCTCGGAGGGAAGAAGCTGCAGCCGGCAGCGGCCTCAGGCGGTGAGACGCCCACCCGCACGTGACCTGGGGGCTGGCTCGGGGCTCCAGCAGCCTGACCTAGATAAGGGAGGTGACATTCCACACGGAAAGGCCTGCTCAGCTCATCTTTGGCCGGAGCCTGGGCTCCGGGCCCTGCAGAGGCAGCTCCAGGTACAGGAGGGGGATGGCCAACCCACCAGCATCTTCTCTCAAGGACATTGGCAAGTGCCCAGGAGCACCACAGGTTCCAGGCATTTTCCAGCCCTAAGGACGCACCTGAGGTTAGAGCAGACAGGCTGCACCCTTGGGGAGCCCAAGATGCAGTGAGGTGCGGGTGGAGAATACAGTGGGGGCAGCCTTCATGTAGGGGAGGAGACTCCAGGGAAGGAAGGAGAGAGGGAGCTGGGGAGGGAGGGAAGACGGGCAGGTGTGGGGGGGAGTCGGGCAG
>NW_007731186.1:52613-53450 GCF_000696425.1 Galeopterus variegatus
GGGCAGGTGTGGGGGAGATGAGCAGGTGTGGGGGGGTGTTGGGCAGGTGTGGGGGGGAGACGGGCAGGTGTGCAGGCCTCGTGGGAAGAGCCATCCAGGTTGGTGATGGTTGGAGCAAGGGCAGGGAGGGGCCTGGCTTGCGCTGACAGAGGACCAGAGGACCAGAGAGAGGTGGGGGGACAACAAAGTCGGGACAGCAGCTGTGGCTTTTCTCAGGTGCCTGGGCTCCACTATGGGGGGTGTGTCATCCAGGTGAGGGAGGTAGGCCTGGGCCAGGTAGATGGAGAAGCTGCGAAGTGACC
This sequence comes from Galeopterus variegatus, assembly GCF_000696425.1. Taxonomy (NCBI): domain Eukaryota; kingdom Metazoa; phylum Chordata; class Mammalia; order Dermoptera; family Cynocephalidae; genus Galeopterus; species Galeopterus variegatus. The sequence continues at coordinate 52,916 of NW_007731186.1, forward strand.
TTCCTAAGGGTATGGTTACACAAGTGGGCAGCAGCAGAACCCAAATTCCAACTCAGCGGCTTCCAAGCCTGACCCTCCCCACCCCCACCTCGCATGGCAGGAGGAGAAAGCTGCTATTCAGAACAGGCTCCTCCATTGTAACACAAAGGACGCCTTCAAGCCAAGCGACCATGCAGCCTGCACGTGCCAGTTGCCAGGCAGCCACCCCAGGGTCCCCCAGCCTCGAGGCCAGCCTCCTTGGGGTGCGGGCACCAACGAACCTGGCCACTCCTGGCTGCCTCGATGGAAAAAGGGGCTTCTCACCCTGTTTTTCAGAGTCTGACATTTTTGTTAGTAGGTCATTCCATAAAAACAGGAGCAGAAAGGTTGTAAAACCCATCCCTGTTACCAAAAGGCTGTTTCAGAAGAAAAACTGCCTCTAGTTATTCATTTATTCTTTTCACAGTAAGTCTTTTTGTGTGTGTGTGTGTGTGTCCTGCAACGGATTGCAACCCTCAGTGTCACGCCCGTACCGGACCGGGACCGGCAACGGGAT
>NW_007731186.1:53736-55353 GCF_000696425.1 Galeopterus variegatus
GGCAGGAGTGCCGCTGCGCTCCCAAGCGGCGCACTGTAGCAGTGCGCCACCGGGCCGGCCCCCACAGTAAGTCTTTTTGACGACATTAATACACATACTGCTCAGGTACCTCATTATATTCCTCTCAGTAATATGACACCAAAGTTTTCTGGATGATACGACCAAAATAACTAATGAAAAAATAAGGGCATCATTAAAAATCCTCCCGAGCAAAGGTTTTATCAGCGCCACGCAAATCCTGAGAGCTCGTGCGCTGTGCGTGGCGGGGCCGCTTTCCAGCTGCTGGGCCGGCCCCTTAACCCTACAGGCTGCGACACCCCAAGCCCGTCTTTTATCTCCTGTCCCTTACAGAAATCTCCTTTGTTTAAAAGTAGACGACAGGATAATGAGCTTTAGAGAGCTGTTGCCCAACAGTGCGAATATAGTTAACACCACGGAACTGTGCACTTAAAAATGGTCAGGATGGGAAATGCAGCTACTTTTCTTTTTTTTTTTTAACCACAATTTATTTATTTTTATTTTATTTTTTATTTTTTATTTTTTTTGTCTTTTTCGTGACCAGTAAGGGGATCGCAACCCTTGGCTTGGTGTCACCCACACCGCGCTCAGCCAGTGAGTGCACCGGCCAACCCTATATAGGATCCGAACCTGCGGCGGGAGCGTCGCTGTGCTCCCAGTGCTGCACTCTCCCGAGTGCGCCACGGGCTCGGCCCCTTTTTACCACAATTTAAAAAGAAGGAATGTGGGGGACATAGGACACCATTGCTATGGGTCTGCTAAGATGCTCTGAAGGACAGACTATTACCTATCACTTACCTCTCAGTTTTCTCTGTAAAGTAGTCGTTATTTCGAATAAAAATCACAGCTAGTAAAAAAAAGAATCCATGACTTAGAAGACGTAAGAATCCTTGTGTCTGTGAGCATCGACCTCTAGCAAGACCACAGGCAGCTAGTGCTTCTGTGTCTCAAGTTGTGTGTTTTATGCATTTCCACAAAATACTAAATTAAGCCGAGCAGTTCCTCCATCTCTTAAAAAAATGCAACATGCAGGAAGACCATACAACGTTCGTATGAAGTGTGCACACGATGAGGACTTCTGTGACCAAACGGCTAATGCGCAGTGTCACTTCAGAGAGTGCCCCACGGCAACCACTGCCCCTGCAAACTTAAAATGCTCCAATGTCTCACAGGTCTTAAATGAAAGAAACTGAGTGAGATTCTCCCAAATTTGAAAACACTCCTAAAACTTTATGTTGCATTACCAATAACCATTTTACAAGCTGGGGAAAAAATGATTTTCTGAATGGGCCAATAAGTAAACATTTTTGCATCAACTGCAATAGAGGAAAATCTAAGTTCTCTTTAGGTTGCTCTACAGAAAATATTGCAAAACTGTCATTTGAGAAAGAACTCAAATTGTTTACTGCTAGAAAATATTGGGGGGAAGTACAGAAATACGCCAAGCAGATAGTTAATGACGGGTCTAATTATTTTTCTGGATGCTGGTGGTATTTGCTGGTGTTTAAAAAATTATCATTCTGGGCCAACCCGGTGGTGCACTGGAGAGTGCGCCACTTGGGAGTGCGGCGGCACTCCTGCCGAGGGTTCGGATCCCAT
>NW_007731186.1:55619-61423 GCF_000696425.1 Galeopterus variegatus
AGGGTTCGGATCCCATGTGGAGACCGGTTCCCGCTCACTGGCTGAGCGCGGTGTGGGCGCGACACCGAGGGTTGCGATCCCGTTGCCGGTCCACGGTACGGGCGCGACACCAAGGGTTGCGATCCCGTTACCGGTCAGTAAAAAAAGACAAAAAGGAAAAAAAAAATTATCATTCTGATTTCTATTCTCATTCTAAATGCACATAAACATTCACACCTAAAAAAAAAGCGTATGAGAGTAGGAAAGGGCAGGACAGGAGTCACACAGTCGGCCTCCGTACCGTGGGTTCCACACTCACGGATTCAATCAACCGCAGGTTGAGAATACTTAAAGAAATTTGCATGAACTGAACATGTACACTATTAATTCTCGTCCTTACTCCCTAAACAAGACAGCATGATGACTATTTACACAGCATTTACACTGTACTAGGCATATTAGTAATCTAGAGATGGTTTAACGCATATAAGGTTATACGCACATTCTACCGTGCTGTATTTCAGGGGCTTGGGCATCCGTGGATTTTGGTATCTGCAGGAGGTCCTGGAACCAATCCCCACGGATACCAAGGGACAACTGTGTACACGAGGCTGCTCCTTATGCAACAAAAAGAAAGAAGTAAGAATGTGTGCTCCCTACACAGCCCTGTGTTCACAAAAAGAAACAGGACACGCCCCCAAAATTAACTACACTTGGTGTTCATGGGATCAAATGCATGAGAACAGGAATCCTTACCACATAGTTTTCATTTCTGAATCACTCAATGTTTTATATGACCCCAAATAAAATAAAAGAAACAAGAATGGGACAAATACCCTGTTACTGAGTGCAAACCAAAAATTCAAAAACCGCAAGTGACTATTACCACTGATAACAGAACCACGCAAAAGACAACAAGTGAACCCAAGTTAACGTATGGAAACCGCTCCAAGGTCTGAGCACAGTGGGATGCGTCTAAGGACAAGCCGCGCGGGGAAGTCTCGATCTGCTCCCGGTCTGTTGATCTGGTCCTGCTGCAGCGGCTCTGAATCTATCTCGTCTGTCGTCAAGGCCAGAGGGCGTTAGCGCACAAACCGCGGATGTGCAGCGAGGAGAAAGGAGACACGGAAGGGAAATGGAGGCAGGCAGGGAGGACCCTACGGTCCCACACTAGGACTGGCGGCAGCCGCGTGGCCTCAAGGTCAAACACACGCCACCCAGCTCGCAGCAGTGGCACCCACGAGTGGTGAGCACGCTTAGGGTGGCTTCTAAATACCCTTCTCCACCGAGAGGAACCAGGGGCCTGGAGAGATGGCCCGTGCCAGGCTGGAACAGGGAGGGCACACAGTGATCCCAGAACCTGCTGTGCCCAAAGACAGAGGAACGCTCACAGCCTGATGGGAGAACGTCAAAGCACACGGACCTGCGTAAGGAGGCTGCCGCCAGCCAAACCGAGAGAACTCGAGCCTCCAAATGAATACGACAGATATGAATCATAACAAGCTCAGTTTTTAGAAAGCCTTTTGAGTCATGTTAGTATTAAAATTTTTTTCACAGGGAGGGGAGAAGGGACAGCAATTCCTTATGGAAAATGCCAACTAACCGAGGCAAGGGAATGAGACAGAGGACGCCCCCCTGACGCCCCAGTAGCAGGACTGGAGGCCGAGCCCACCTGTGAGTTCCCGGGGGAGCCGGACCGCCAGCCCCCAACCATCCTCACCTTTCCTCTCTGGATCTGGAGACGCTCCTACGTTTGAAGTGAAGTCACCTCATGGCGTTGGCTCGGAGCAGCCACCTCCAGAAAACACAGGACTTTGGAAAAGCACAATAAACAAACGCAGAGTTTGGAAGGAGGGAGGCTACTGGCACGGTGGCAGAGTTTGAGTTTGGCCCCACTGGTCCGGGCTTGAAGTCAAGCCCTGTCGCTGTCTGGCCACAGACCACCGGTAAGAGGTAAGACGCCAACCTGCCCGAGCCTGAGGCAGAAGATCTGATTGTGCACCGTCTCGCCTCCTGTGACAGGGCTTTCTGCCCAGGTAGGGTTCACTATGCAACGTGGCTCATAACATTGCTGCAGTGGTCGGGCTGCAGGACAATTCCATACCCTTATCTTCCCTTTAAATAAATATGCAAAAAATTTGAAAATACCATTGATAAATTTTTGTTAGAATAAAACACCATCCTTGGGCTGGCCCGTGGCTCACTCGGGAGAGTGCGGTGCTGATAACACCAAGGCCATGGGTGCGGATCCCATATAGGGATGGCCGGTTAGCTCACTGGGTGAGCGTGGTGCTGACAACACCAAGTCAAGGGTTAAGATCCCCTTCCCGGTCATTTTTTAAAAAAAAAAAAAAAAAAAAAGAATAAAACACCATCCAAGAAAGTACAATTTCAAGACACAAAACTCCGGCAGACTTGCAAGTGGCCTGCAGCAAAAGCTGCCTCTTGCAGTGCACGCCTTACCCTTCGCTCCTCTCTGATGACTCCAAACTCACCGCTCCCTGTCAGTCTGTTCCCATCCTCCTGCCACACTGTTCCCTGCTGTGCCACCATGCCCACCCTGTGCTGGTTCAGACACACTGAGGAGAACCTCCCACACACTTGACTCCCTCCCCTGACTCCTTCCCCCGCTGACAGAGGAGCCCACCCCACCGTGGAATCACAGGGAGGGTGGGGACATGGCCGGCTGCTCATTCACACTGGTCATCAGGTGCAAACAGCCTGCCACTGAAACCTGTCCTGCATCACTGTCTGACTCCACATCTGACCTCCACTTGGTGACAGAGTGCAGCCATGCTGGCTCAACTCTGGGCAGCCTGGGCTACGTGGCGCCCAGAGACAGTGGACTCAGCATGCCTAGGTCCCCGCTCACCCCATCCAGTGCCCAGCCAGAGACCAGGACAGGGGAGGTCCTGGGCCACAGCGGGTATGCCCCCAACACACGGATGGCCTGTGGGCTGGCCGGCCACGCACACGGCTGCCACACGATGAGCCAGGGGTAACTGGCTAATAAACCCAGCGGGTCTGGGGACCCCAGGGATTCCAGAAATCCTCATGGCTATTTCCGTAGTGATAGGACGGTACTGGCCTTCTCCAGTCTCACTCCCACAGGGAGGAGGGGAATTTTCCTCTGTACTGTGGGAGATCTGCACAACCCAGGGAAGTAGCATTTTCCCAATGACTAATGCATGATTCTAAAAACACACCCACAGGTAACAAACCTATTCAAATGCAAAGTCGACCCATGGATCTTAAAGTGCGAGGAAGAAGACAGCGCTGATATGCTCCAGGTTCCACATGGTGACTGCCCTTTGAGACATGAGCACTGCTCGTTTAGAGAAACATCACAGAAGAACAGCAACACCTATCTGAGAAGACGATTACGATACTCCAAGCTCCCCAAACGCTGGACTTTTCCCCTATGCGTCAACCAAAACCAGCACAGTGCGACAGACGCGTGGAAGCAGACACGTGCAGAGACGCTGCCACTCTCTTGATAATTTTTTTGTTTTGGAAGATAGTCGTTTTCCATTAAGGAAAGTGTTATTTATGTTAATACGTAATGGGTTTATAATTTTTAAATGAATGAATGAATATTTCTCATTTTAAATTTCCAGTACAGTAAATGTTGGTAGCTAGAGCCCACATACTCAGAGGCTATTTGAGGACCTCAATAATGTTCAGGAGAGTAAGGGGCTCCTGAGACCCTGCTGAAGCCAACAGCCGGGGGCTGACGGTGGGCTCAGAGCTGCAGTCACAGAGCAGTAAGGAGGGGACAGAGGGCTTCAGGGAGACACGGCAGTGAGTGGTCCCAGTCCACACCATCCACGCAGCAACCTTCCCTCGCACCACCAGCACCGTCTCCCTAGAAGTTCCCGGACTTCCAGAGGGGCCCAGCCCACGGTCCACCCAAGGGCCCAAATGCTTTTAGGCCAGTGACATGCTTCACAACACTGTTTGAGAACTGGGACAAAAATATTTAAGACTCATCTCAACACCAAGGCGGCCTTAACCGTGACTTCATATTCCAAGCTAGTAAGATACAAACAGACTCACAGACTGGTGCAAAACCTAAGTCCTCTCCTGCAACCCAGAAGTCATTGTTCAGTATGAGTTTTGATATATATAAGAAGGAATACTTGGATTAAAAGAAAGAAAGAAGAGAGGAGAGGAGTCACCTGAGGTGTGGACACATAGACACCTGTCACTCCACCTGCCGCCCCAAAGTCGCTCCTGACTTGACACCCCAGTCTGCACTGCCGTATCGAGATCTGTAGGTGCTACTCTGAAGGGGGACGTCCCATAGCCAGTGGGGACATGTGTCATTTTCTGAGCTGCCATGACAGATGTGAGCACAGACACTCGGGCCATGAAGCACATGGAACCTGGTCTCGTCCCTCCCCCCCCAATCCTCCTCCAACGGAGTCCCCGCTCCAGGGGCGTGCTGGGGTTGGGGGCTGGCACCAGCTCTCAAGGGTTGACTCTGCACATCCCCCAACTCTGCCTTCAGTGGCCTCACAGGGGCAGCACAAAATGGCCACGGTGGGAGTATTTACAACAGGGAAAGCGGCCAAAGCCACAAGCCCCAGCCTTGCCGTCCCAAGAGCCGGGCGTTGACACTCACCGGCACGGCACAGCACAGCACCTCACAGCACCGCCACCAGCACAATCCATTTCCTGCTGGGCCTCTGCTTCTCCTCAGCCAGTCAAGGTGGACACTGCATGCGGCATGAAAGGGGCAATTCACCAAGTCCCTCTGGAACGGCCACTAGGGTGCCTCAAGGCCCTCCACACAGGACGATGCTCACGAAGAGCTGCTGGGGTCCCTGGGAGGGCCACGGCCTGTCCCCCGTCCCCAGACATGTAGCACCAGAGCAGGAAAGAGGCGCACAGGACAGGCAGCAGCGACACCACCAGGATCACAAAGACCTGCCTGGCGTCCACGGCGGCTGTCCTTGGACAGCAGCGTAGAGAGACGCCTGGGCACCTTTCCGGTGCAACTACGCAGTGTCCGCTTTGGAAGTCCCATCAGAGCCACAAAGGCTTGGATCAAGCCTGTTCCATTTATTTACCTCTCGCTGGTAGGGGGTCTTAACCCTTTGGCGCTGGTGTCATAACACTGAGCTCCAACCAGCTGAGCAGGCTGTCCTAACGAAACCTGCCGATGGGATCGGGGCCCCAGGCTGCCACCCTTGTGTCCTCCCAAAGGAAGTACAGGAGCCGCATGTCAGGGAGCCCGGGAAGAGGGACCGAGAAAGTCCATGAGAACGACTCCAGGGCCCACAGGAGCCCACGACCGCCGACCCAACCCCTGCCACCCAACCCCACGTGACAGAGAGTACAGATGGGCATCCGTGCAGGCAATCCCCATTGTCACCTCATAGCCCCCTCCCCTCCAGTGCCCCCTTGGCTCTGGCCTGACCCCCTTGGAGCTCTGGCTGTGGCCCCAATAATCTCCCAAGGCTCATAGCTGCTCCTGGGTCCCTGGACCCCCAAAGACCCTCCTTGAAACCTCCAGGGATGCCTGGGGTCCTCCTCGGGGGTCCATGCCCAAGACCCACCTGGGACCTGCTCCTCGTCCTGCTGCTCCAACCACGTCCCCTCCAGAGACCCCCTGAGCACACCCTGCCTGCAGGGCCTGGCCGCATCTCCGCTCCCAGGGCCAGCCTGGGAGAGTGCCAGCACCCCACACGCTGGGACACCCTGAGCAGCGACAGAGGCAAACTAGTTCCAGACTCTAACCCGAAGTTCAGACTTAACCCCATGAGGCCACGCAAACAAACAACCAGAAACGGGCACAGATGTGAGAAAGAGACAAAACTGCT
>NW_007731186.1:61948-64446 GCF_000696425.1 Galeopterus variegatus
CAATGTGACACAGAGGGCACCTCACCTCTGCGTGCTTCCTCCCCAAACCCACAACCCCACCAACGTGAGAAAACCACTGAGAAACCCCGCCCGAGGAACGACCCACGAAACTGCCCGCCTGCCCTCGACAGGACCACCAAAGCCACCGAAAACAGGGGACATCTTAGAACCGCCACAGCAGACAGGAGCCCCAGGAGACGTAGCAGCTAAACGCACGGGGGTCCTGGAACAAAAAGAGGACTTGAGGGTGAGCCAAGGAAGTCTGGATAAAGTGGGGGGCTCAGTTAAAACTGTGGCAGCATCGGATGTCAATCGTCACTAATGGACCCCACAAACGGAAGAAACGGGAGGGACTTCACTCTGCACTACCGTCTCGATTTTTCTGTAAATCCAAACCTGTTCTAAAAAACAAAGTCTATTTAGAAAAACCCACAAACCTCTGCTGTAGCAAAACCCACCAGCCCCTCCTGCTCTCCAACACCCAGGGCTGGACGAGGGGGAGAGGACCTGCTTCTCCTGTGGCCAAAGTATCTGAGAATCGCGGAGCCAGAGTCACGGAAAAACACAGAGAAAGGCCCGGTCCCTTTAAAACTCCACGCGGGTCACGGGTCCCACCAGGATCAGCGCCTGCGGTGCTGGTCCACCCCTCCACCCCCACTAAAGGCCTCTCCCAGGGCCGGGTCCTGCATAATTTAGCCTTGTCTGCAGGTGAACACAGCAGCATAAACACAAGTATTTCACCTGTGCTCCGCCCAAGACCACAGTCATAGAAGAAAAAGACCACCAGTAAGCCCACAACAGCAGAGGGAAGTCAAGGCCAGGCCGTGACACGCTGTAACCCAGGAAGCAGTGGCCCCGTGGCTTCCAGGAAACAAGAAGCTGAACCCCCGAAAGAGGCTCCTAGTACGAAGCAAGCAGGGTGCCCACGGCACACGCTCCCACCCACTAAGGAGTCGACCTGCAGACCCCTGTCCTCGCCCCAAACAGCTAGAAGGTGACAGGGCTCAGACTGGGGGGGGCGGGCGGCAGTCTCCTTGCCCAAAGGAGATGCTCCAATCCTCCCTTGACAGGACACTCACCTGGGAACGTGGACCAACCACCACGGGACGGTCCCAGGAAAAGCCTAGACAGGCCCCATACCGCGACCTCCACCGGCTCCGCGGTGCCTCACAAGTCCACGCAGGCAGTCGACCGAGGGTCCACAGTAGCACTGCTCGGTCTGACGGTGTGCATGTCAGCACCAGCAGGCATGGAGCCAGAGCTTCATCTCCATCTTCATTTACTCCTTGCGATAACCAGGGGGGCCACACTGATTATCAGGAGGGTCTGAGACGTGGGGTAGACAGTGCTGTGACCAAGGTAACACGGCTGGTGAGTGGCAGAGCTGGGGCCTGACCAAGGAAATGTGGCCTTGAGCCCTGGGGCACGGCAGCAAACAGCATGCACTCAATCCCGCCTGCTGGGTTTGAGTCCCAGCTCCAGCAGGGACAAGCTGTGTGATTTGGGGAAATTTCTTGACCTCTCTGTGCCTCAGGTGCCATTCTCTCCACTGAATGGAGAAAATAACAGTGCCTACCTCACAGGTGTCGAGAGGATCAAAGGAGTTCATATATGTGCAGCCTTAAGAACAACTACACAGTAAAAAACAACCCAATTAAAAAATGGGCAAAGGAGCTGAATAGACATTTCTCAAAATAAGACATACAAATGGCCAACAGACACATGAAAAAATGCTCAGCATCACTAGACATCAGGGAGATGCAAATCAAAACCACATAGAGATAAAATCTCACCCCAGTTATACTGGCCATTATTAAAATGACAGAGAATAACAAATGCTGGCAAGGATGCGGGGAGAGGGGAGTTCTTGTACACTGTTGATGGGATTATAAATTAGCACAGTCATTATGGAAAACAGCATGGAGGCTCCTCAAACAACTACACATAAAGCTACCATATGATCCAGCAATCCCACTTCTGGGTACATACCCAAAGGAATGGAAACCATCATGTTGAAGGGACACCTGCACTCCCATGTTCACTGCAGCTCTGTTTACAACAGCCAAGACATGGAACCAACCTAAACGTCCATCAACAGACGACTGGATAAGGGAAATGTGGTATATAGACACAATGGAATACTACTCAGTCATAAAAAAGAACGAAATCCTGCCATTTGCAGCAACATGGATGAACTTAGAGAAAATTATGTTAAGTGAAATAAGCCAGCCACAGAATGGATAGGTTGGGAAGAGGTTCAGTGGTAGACACAGGTGTATTAGTCCGTTTCTGATTCTTATAACAAAAACCCCAGAACTGGGTAATTTATAAGAAAACAAAATTTACTGCTTACAGTTTCAGAGGCTGGGAAGTCCAAAGACCAGGGAACACATCTGGTGAGAGTCTTGGTGGTGGTGACAGTGACCCAGGGGTCTCACATGGCAGAAAATGATGGAGCAGAAAGAGACCAACCTCTGATGTGCTCTTCTTTTTTTTTT
>NW_007731186.1:65106-79466 GCF_000696425.1 Galeopterus variegatus
AATCATCTCTTCAAGGCCCCACCTTTCAATTACCATAATAGGATTTCCCACCCTCTTAACAATTACTGTGGAAATTAAGCTTTTAATAAATGGGCTTTGGGGGACACAATTTGATCAATGCACAGCAATGGGGAATAATTGCAATTTGAGCTGGAGGGCACACTGATACTACTGATTTGATCAATACACTGACAGTATTGATCTGATCACCACATCTTGGGCACAGGTGCTGATGCTTGGTGCCCCATGAATATGTATAATCAATAAAAATTTTTTAAAAACATAAAAAGGCTCAATAATTATTATATTATCACATTATATCATAGCGCTTCTCAGCTGTAATTAGTAACCTCAAAGAAACGGTGTGATATTGCTCCTTGGAAAAGAGAGCAGGATGCTCTATTTTAAAAAGGAAAAAAAAGAATTCTTGTAAATTAAAAGAACAGGATGACAAATTTAATAGATGGTTTAGACAAGAGAACTTGAAGGTATCACCTGGAAAATAAAATGAACAGTCAAATAAATGGAAAATAGAAAAGAAAATTAGAGGACCAGTCTAGGAGGTCTAACGAACAATCTGTGGCAACTCTAGAAAAAGACAGTCACTGAAGAATTAACTGGATGACAAAGTTGCCCGCACTGATCACGAGTTTCTATGCTGAATGTTCCCAGCACAAGAGACAAAAAAGGCCCCACGTCAAGGCACATATTAAACTTGAGAACACTTGAATCAGAAGATCCTAAAAACTTTCAGGACAAAAAAATACATGCACAAAAATCTACATGGCCTCTGACTCCTCAATCACACTGGAAGCTAGAAGACAACAGAAGGACCCTGCAAAATGCTAAGGAAGATGGTGTCCAACACGGGATCGTATACCCAGCTAAACTATCACTCAGTGTGGCTGCAGAAGAGCACTTCCAAACTTGGTCTCAGAAATGTGCCTCCTGCACACCTTTCTCAGAAAGTCTCTGGAGGGCGTCTCCACCAGAGACTAAGCCAAGAAAGAGGAAGACAGGGAGCCAGGATCAAGGTGCAGGCAGAGAAGAGGTGGGGGGCGTTGCCGGAGGATGGCACAGGGAGGTCCTGACACGAGCCGTGTAGGGGGGCAATTATCAAGACCAGTGTTAACTCCAAGAAAAACCAAAAGTTGTACAAAAAAAGGAATGTAATCCTTTTTTTTCTTGTAGCAGGCTAGTACAGGTGCAGGCAGAGAAGAGGTGGGGGGCGTTGCCGGAGGATGGCACAGGGAGGTCCTGACACAAGCCGTGTAGGGGGGGCAATTATCAAGACCAGTGTTAACTCCAAGAAAAACCAAAAGTTGTACAAAAAAAGGAATGTAATCCTTTTTTTTTCTTGTAGCAGGCTAGTATGGGAATCCAAATGCTTGACCTTGGTGTTATCAGCTCCACATCCTATAGCTGAGCTAACCAGCCAGCCCTGGGATGCAATCCTGGTGGCTCATGAATAATTATGTAATCCATAATAATGTAAATGCTCAACAACTAAACAGTAAATGGTGATACAACCCTGTGGGAGGGGAAGTCTAGAAGCAGCAGCAAGAATGTATTATGTAGAAATTTGGAAATTAGTGCAAAGGACTGGAAGTGAGCGTTTCCAGGGAAAGAGAGTTGGGGCCAGGGGGAGAGGCTGGGACACCTGTTCTCTTTTTTAAGTCACATGGGACAATTCAACACTTTAAAGTAGAAATATATAAAACTCAAAATAAAACTCTAGATATAAAAATAACACACAACGCAAGCTCCACGCACGAGTGTCAAGCAGGAACACCCCCACGGTCTCCCAACTGGGGCGAGACACAGGCCCTGCCTGCGCATGCTCCACAGGATTCACTGCATTCTTTCGACAATCATGTCACAGAGGAGCAAAGAGAGGGAGCTGTCCAGGGCCACGTGGCCAGGGCCTGGGGGCGCAGAGCAGCCCGCTCCCGTCCCTACTCTGCACTGCCTCCCCTCGCCTCCCCTGACGCAGGCGGCCCATCTTGCTGTAAGCCGAATTTCTTAAACTTCCCACAAAAGAGACATTACAAAAGGCAAACAAAAAAAACCAGACACACTTAAAGCACCAAATGAAACAATAAAATATAAATTCGGGGTCCCCCCCACCCTCCAGCACTGTGTGTAAAATCTCTTGGGCGCCTCATAAATTCACATGGACTAAAACGAAGCAGCAGCAGCCTGCACACCTGCCAGACCACGGAGACACCTGTGTGATGACTGTCGAGGATGATTTGTTAGCTACCACCAGGTGTTCTCACCTGTCCTGATGGCAAACCCTTCTTCAGGCGACAGACCCGCCGTGGCCGCCTGGGAGGGGTGGAATCCACAGGCCTCGGAGACATGAAAGGGAAAAGAAGCCAGTCTTAAATGAGGTGCCCTACTCTAGGTATTTAGGATAATACTAAAAATAAACCACCATGTCCCAATATGCCGCTGGGGGTTCTGCTGCGCCGTCCCCTGTGTGAACAATAACCGCCATAACTTAAGTACCAAAACCAATCTGAAGGCTGGATGAGCAATTGGTTCCAATGGCTTATTTTGGACAAAGCTTTTTCTGCCCTTTGCATAAAGCAACAAACATTTACAGAGGGCCTGCTTCGTGCCAGGCCCCAGGCTGGGAGCTGGGGACACCTCAGGGGTGTCCGTCCAACCCGGTGGAGTGGTGACCCCAGGTACAGTTTTCCCTGCCACAGGTGGAGGGCATGGCACATGCAAACGCCCTGTGGCACGAGGCAGCAGGGAGACCAAGAGGGAGGAAAGAACAAGGTGAGCCAGACAAGCCTGATCCAAGATCTCCAGACCCTAAACCTGTCTTTCCCCATGAGCACTGAGGGGTGGGCACAGAAACACAACATGCTCCGGGCATCACCTTGGCCCTGGCTCTGCAGAGCAGCCCGTTCAGAACTGCCTCTCACCCCGGGACAGCTCCCTGATCAGCGCGTCCTCGCCACAGCCACGTCAGCAAAGGAAACCATGGCCGCCCCATGGCTTGGGATCTTCATCAGAGTTTGCACCCTGGCCCCACGGACAGTCCTCCTGATGGTTAGACCCCCACGTGCTCAGCTCCATTCTCGGTGATCAGAAACGCACAGCATTCGCGGCTACACAAACATGAACTTCCAAGAACGCTCAGCAGGGAGTGTTCGCTGGCACCTCAGACAATCCCGACAGGTCCCCATAAGACCCCAGCCGGAAGGTTCGGAGACAAGGGTGGCATCCACCGGGACCACCCGCTTTGGACTGACCATTGGCGCTCTGTGAATACTGAACTGTGATACTGATTAATAAGTGGCTTATGAAACATGAGACAGAGCCCAGTGGCCTTGGAGGTGGAGTCTGAATAGTTAGAGCCGAGCTCAGAGTTGGACAAATGGCATGCCGACTCCTTACATAACTGTTTGAGGCTCTGAACTTCAGGAAGACAGTGGGAGAAGAAACCTCATTGACAGCTGATGCAGCTAAGGCAGGAATATGGTGAATCCAGCAGATTTGGCCAAGACAGAAACACAGGTGAAACACAGCCATGGCCGTTCTGGCAGCACCAATGCAGAATGGCTTTGGGGAGAGAGGACCCTTCCCTCCTCCAATCTGTCCCCTAATCACGGCCCTGACTACACCCTGCCGAGGACCATGGACCGGAAGCCACTGTGAGGTCTGAATCCCGGCCCTGGTTCTGAAGCCCCTGGCAGCGTATGCACATCCTCAGGGATCGCAGAGGCCTTGCACTGCCAGCGCATGGTCACACAAAGCAGAGGCCAAGACACCCAGACAGGCTGGAGACACCATGACACAGCTCGATTCTCCTTGTGAGCACATACATCTGTGAACAGACACCCTGCTCAGCTCTTCCCTGCTCTCTCCAACACCATACCGGAATTTTCATAATCCAAGGATCCTAAACAAACGACACAGCTCGATTCTCCTTGTGAGCACATACATCTGTGAACAGACACCCTGCTCAGCTCTTCTTCCCTGCTCTCTCCAACACCACACCGGAATTTTCATAATCCAAGGATCCTAAACAAACGCATCACCCTGTGACCCAAGCAGGCTCTGTGGAGCAGCCTGCTGTTTGCAACGGTGGCTTCTGTGCGGGGGGAGGGGCACTCTCTGCCCCGATCAGCCCCACCAGCACCTGGCACTGTCCAAATGAGGAAGAGCCACCTCCCGAGCCACCGAGTCCTCCCAGGCCACACGGCTCTCTGCAATCTGACTGGGGAGGCCGGATGTTATTTTTTCTTTTTATTAATTTTTTTCACAAAAACACCTTGCAAGATGGACGTCAGAAAGGCACCCACATTCCCACATCCCCGCCAGAGCCCCACAGCCCCCGAACCCATGAACCCATCGGAGTGTACCTCCAACCATCTCAGAACAGAAAAGCAGAGGCTGGGGCCACGCTCCGCGCCGACACCTGATGGGGCGAGCCATGCATGTTAACCCTGGCCATGCCACCAGACTCCAACATGACGCTGTTGTCAGTGCAAAACCGGAGCTGACAGGCAGGGAGGCAGGCTCGCCAGGGAACACCACAAGACCGAGCAGCTCTTGTTTATGGAAACAGGTGCTGGCTGTTCCCACCACCAGCCCCGGCGACCGGGTCTCCAGACTCCCCCATTGTGGTCCTATCGATCCATCCACTCGGCAATGCAGAATGAAAAACAAGCAGCAGACATGCTCGCTTGTTCTGGCCACGACACACAGATCCACAACCGCAAAAGCATCAGCCCCCGCAAAGCTCCCAATCTCCAGAGACGCCCGGGCCGGGGTGGCCAGATCAGACGAGCCGGCGTCCCTGAGCCACGCCGGGCCTGGGCAGCAGCCGCGCTGCCACAGGCCTCGCCACATACCGTCTGTTTTCGGGGTGTACATCTCCTTCCTTCATCCCCGCATCAGCCGTGCCGCTCGCTCGGCATATTCCCCTATGGCTGATTTTTCTAAAAACCCGTCACCCCACAAAAACAACGGCCTGTCACCGTGCGGCCCCTGGCACAGCCCAGGGCTGTGGCAGCTGCATCTCTGCCCAGGCGGCGTCAGCGCCTGCAGCATCCATGCAGCGTGCAGGCCGGGCCGAGCCGCGACACAGACCCGCACACAGGGCCCGCACGGCCGGGGCACTCACCGGCTCTCCTGTCGCTGCTGCTCAGGGCTCTCTAGGCTCCGCGGGCGGGGGTGTGCAGGCGGGCATTTTCCTGCCTCTGATGAGCCGACGCTGCGCCTGCTCGCCGGACCGACAATAGGCGGGTGGGCTCAGGCGCGAGGGGCTGGCGGTCCCGTCCCCCGCCTCTCTCATGCCTGCCTCCTCATGTCTCCAGGCCCGGTGGTACCCGGCTCCCTGGGGAAGCGGCAGCCGGCAGCTGAGGCACAGACTAAAACACGGCGTGGACGGCAAGGAGCTGACGTCACATGAAAACAAGCATCTCTGCATCGAAGCGGCCCAGGCAGAGGACGCAGCGGGCAGCGGGCAGCGAGGGAGGGCTGGGCCCGGGCAGCCTGAAAAACGCAGCATCCGGCACGGGCCCAGCTGAGCCGGCTGCTGCAAAGCTTTGGGAGTGGCCGGTGACCTCTGACCTGCATCCAGGGACGTGAATGGGCCGACACAGATGCTCGAGCGCTGTGGCCGGGAGAGGAGGGAGAGCAGAAGCAGGGCCCGGCCAAAGCTGGGCCGGACCCTATCATGTGGCCTTGGTGGTGTTGCTGCATCCACCCCACGACCCCACCAGCGTCCTGGGGTCAGTGGCCACGGGGAAGGGCAAAAACAGCGAAGGCCAGGCTTCCCAGGGAGCTGTGAATCTTCCTGCTGGCCTGGAATCGCATACCCCCCAGACTGGAGGCGCCCCCCCATAAACCCAGAGGCCCAGTCATCGCCGGCTGAATGGGAGCTGGTCATTTTCCCCCAGTTCTAAAAAAACACGGCGGGGCGGGGTAAGGCTTAGCACCGGCCTGGGCCAGGGAACTCTGCCTACCTCCCTGGAACCTACTCAGTGCTCCTACTGACCCTGCATGGGGTGAGGCTTCACGCTGGGGGCAGGCGCGGGAAGTTGCAGGAAGCTTCTAACTTCTGCCACCCTCCGAGAAACAAACACGGTGCAGTTGGAAGCCTGGAGAGGCAAGTGGCCTCCTACTCAAACACCCAGCTCCCACCAGCTACAAGAAGGCGTCAGTGTGTTCACTGTGTTTTCTGGCAGTGGGGGTCTTGCTGACCCTGGAGGGCCCACCCCTCGCAGGGCTAGCCAATTCCTAGAGACGGCATAGGACTCACCTGCAGTGAAACTTCCAAATACAAACCAGCCAACCCACAGCCCACCCCTCACCTCCTCCCCGGGGCTCTCACACTCCAGACCAAAATTCCCCAGCCCCAGTCACCCCATGGCCTGTTCCAGGCAGCTGGGGCAGCCCTGCACCCCAGAGCCTGCAGAAATGATCTCACCAGCCAACCCCGAGCCTGCGCGCCCCGCCTGGCCTGGCCTTTCCCATGGAAACCACAGTGAAGGCCCTGCCCACGTTTCCCCCTCGTCCCCTCCACCTCCTGACAGACACGATGCTTCCTGGGGGGGCCCAATGACGTGGTTGACGGGAACTGTGAGTAACGGCTACTTTCTCAATGGCGGTCGTCTCCTGATCTGCTGGCCTCACCGTCCCTGAATTATAATGAAACCTACATTTCAGAAGAGGAGTCGTCTCCTAAATCTGTGTTTATTTGCATGCACGGTGTGGACTTTGGGCCAAAGCCCTGTGTTCAAATTCCAGCTCCTTCAGTCACCCACCATGTGGCCTGAAGTCACTTCTCCAGAGGGCAGAGCTTCCCTCGTCTGTGCAGAGGGCGTTTCGTAAAACACAGAACCACAAACATAATACTTAGAAGTTTTGCTGGAGTGGAAGACCCCAGATCTCCTTTCCTGGAAACAAGGGTTGGCAAACTACAGTGCTTAGTGCTGCTCTAAGCCAGCCAGTGAAGAATGGTTTTTACATTTTTAATTGGCCTAATAAAATAAAATGAATAATAATATTTTGAGACACATGGAAAGGAAGTGAAACGCCATTTCAGTGTCCATAAATAAAGTTTTATCAGGACACGGCCACACACATTCTGTGCCTGCTTCTGCAAAGCGAGGGCAGTGGAGTAGTTAGGACAGAGACCGCCTGGCCCACAGAGCCCTTTACAGAGAAAGCGTGAGACCCCTGACTCAGACTAGAAAATCATAAAATAACTGAACCCCCACGTCCACCTTGGGTGTCAACAGGAAATGCAAATCTATCCTGGGCCCAGTGTGAAAATTCACACAAAGGACCAGCTTTACATCACAAACACGGTTCTTCAGCCAATTTCTCTCTTCTAATCCATTCCAAAATATCCAGCTTTGCAGAGCTCTAGAAAATGCAGGCTGAACTGGCAGATTGCTAATTTTATTGGAAGCCTATTTTAGGTGGAAAACTAGCTTTTTCAGTTTGCTGCAAATAATTTGAGACAAAACTGAATAAAACTGGATTTTTTGAAAAACAATAGACATACCTACAAATACCAGGAAATATATGCATTAAGTTAAAAGGATTCCGTGTTTGCTGCCCGCCCTTGCCTGGGGGACACTCCTGTGGCCCTCAGCCCTCGCGGACTCCCCGCTTGACAAGTGGTGAATGAGGAGCCCATGCCCCACCCTGAGTTGTTGATGTCCTCTCAGTCCCAAGGACAAGGATGCTGCAGTGGGCCTGATGGGGGCACTTTCTGTCCCACTTGATCGACCAGCTGGGGTGGGGGTGGGTTGTGGAGGGAGAGGCGCCAAGCTGGCCTTAACTGAGCACTTAGTATGTTCCCAGAGCCCTGCTAACCCACTAATCCTGATGCAGCCCCCATCACAGAGGGGAGCTGAGGCACAGAGAGCCACGCCACCTGCCCGAGTCGCACGGCAGGGCCGGGGTTTGAATCCAGCAGCACAGCAGTGCCCACTGAGTGTTAACACTCTAGCACCTGCTGCGGTCACATGTGCCAGGTCCCATGGAGCCACGGGACGCTCACGACAGTTGCCACAGGGCAGCACCCGGCCCTACACCCATGTCTTCCCCATGTAGATCGTGACCACTGGAACCAGCCCCAGCCAAGGACCCCTCCCTGCCCTGCCCTGCTCCTGGGCTGTCACCTATTCTGAATCAGGAAGCACACGAAGCTTCAGGATCAGAAAACAGGCAGGAGAGAAGCCTCGGGCCCAACAGGCAAGTGGGGGGTGAGCGAGCAAGAGGCAGATGGACAGGGGCACATGGGGACAGGGGCACAGGGGGACGGGGCCAGGCCTGGGAGGCAAGTCTGCAGTCAGACGGCCGAGTGGCCTTGCAGCCTGTCACCCGGTGGCCCCATGGTGGGGTCAGGAAGGTGAGGAGGGGACAGGGGCTCCTACCTCTTCCGCCCTCCCCCTCCCCCACAGCTCCACCTGCATGGCTCTGGCCCCTTCCCCATAACACAGGCACACGCCCTGCCACCTGCCCAGGACATTCCCTGAGCCTCAGGGCCACTGTGCCCAGGAGAGCCTGGCCTCCCCCCAGCTCCGCACCCACAGGTCAATGTGCTCTTGTACTGGTGGGTCCAGGGACCTGCCACTAACCCCTGTACTGTGAAGACCTTCTTTCTGCCAGAGTAAAAAGGGAAATGGTTTGGGGGCCTGGTTTAGAGACGAGCAGGGGACATACCTGGAGGCAAAGACAGTGGTGAAGGTGCCCTCCCAGCCAAGCCCCTGGGCCCACCAGACCCACGGGTGAGGCTAGAGAGGCTCCCAGCTTCTCGAGAGCCTGACCCAGAGCCAGCTGCCCTGCATGCCCATTCCAGGCCCCAGGCCCAGCACCAGGGCCGCCCTGGGTGAGGAGAAAGGGCCACTGTGGGAGAGTGGGAGCTGACCCCCACCCTGTAAACAGGCAAGACCAACAATGCCACACACAGAGGCCAGCGCCAGGTTTCCAATGGCCTGAAGGACGCCTCCAGCTTCCAAGTTGGGATCTGCTGCAGCAGAATGTCAGCTTTGCATTTTCCCCGTGGAATTTGAGGACCCAGGAGGCCTATGCCAGGAGCAACTCAGGTCTGCCCTGGGCTGGGATCCTGGTGCAGACCACAGCCCTCCCTGGGCATCACAGGGTGAGCACACCGGGCCTGCACCACAGGCCACAGGGAGGCCAATGGGGCTTCCCTGGGGCAGGACCGCCCTGCCCCTCACCTCCATGCGACAGGTCCTGCCATCCAGCGAGACACCACCTCCTCCCCCAGGAAGGCACCCAGGGCTAACACAGAAGGGCCAGGGCATAGGGAGGCCCCGCTCCTACTGCCAGAGTGGGTGGCTCCCCCCACGCCAGGACAGCCTATGTGACAGGAAGGGCTCTGATCATTGTGTTGACATCTCCCTCCCTGTAAGTGACAGTCACTGGGGCTCACTCTACAGGAGGCCTGGTCCCAGCATGTTTACAAGCACTATTCTCTTTACAATCCCATTACTCCCATTTTACAGGCCTAGAGAGGGAGTCACCAGACAAGTAAGTCATTCACTCAAGGATGATGAAAATGTTCTCATTGTGGAGCTGTGGCCACTCCCTGGGCCCTCGCCCAGTTTTCACCCACGCGCACACAGGCGGCTGCCCACCTTCACAGGAAGGAAGCGACACCCTCACCCAGGACCCCTCCCTGCCCAGGCAGGCAGCCTCCAGCCTCACCAAGGCCACCCACTGGGGGCTCGCTCCAGCTGCCAAGCACCTCCCGGGCCACGGGCGGCTGCCCACCTTCACAGGAAGGAAGCGACACCCTCACCCAGGACCCCTCCCTGCCCAGCCAGGCAGCCTCCAGCCTCACCAAGGCCACCCACTGGGGGCTCGCTCCAGCTGCCAAGCACCTCCCGGGCCACGCCCCCCCGAGGTGACGGCTAAGCAGGGGCATCAAAGCTGGGGTCAGGTCCCAGAGATGCTGTAGCAGGTGGACCCCTGTTCCAACCAGCAGAGGACAGATGCTGGGGAGGGGCTCTCCCGCAGGGCTGACGGAGGTTCCATCACATGGGTCAGGAGTGTGGCCAGACGTGAAGGACAAGCAGCTGTCAAGGGACAACAGCCAAGGTGAAGGGCCAATGGGGTTGGGCTGGCAGCAACCGAGCAACATGTCCCAGTGTCTCGGGAGAAGGTGCCCAGCCAGGGCCTCTCCGCTTTCAGGGGTCCACAAGGTGGGGTGTCGGTCTCAGCTATGATGGGCATCCGCTGGGCCTGCTGACCTGCAGAAGAGCCACCCAGACTCGTACTCTGTCCCTTGAGGCACTGGCCAGGGGAAAGTCCTGCTGACCAGCATCAGCCAGCAGCACAAACTCTACAACCTAAAGCCTCTCATGGAAGGGAGACCTACACCCCGGGGAAGGCCTGGTGTGAACCCACCATCCACTGTCAGCCCCAGGACCCCCTCGCCAGAGCTCCACATGGGACGCCACCCCCAAGACAGCTCTCAAGGGCACTAGATCCCCCATGGCCCCTTCCCCCCTGCACAGCCTCCAGCACAAAGCATAAGGAGGGGGCATGAGCACGCCCTGGGCAGAGAGCATTTCTAGGGACAGACTCCACCCGGAGCACTGGGGGAGCCGGAGCAGCCCACCAGCCCCACCAGGAGACCGAGGGAAATCGGCCTCAACGTAGCCGATGCAGTGGGTGGAACACTGGACCCCCAAACGGATGTCCACGTCCTACTCCCAGAACCTCTGGGTGCGACCCTATTTGGAAAACAGGTCTTTGCAGATATGATTAAATTAAGGATCTCAAGAGGAAAGTATCTTGGATTATCCAAATGGGCCCTAAAATCCAATGACCAGCCCTCATAAGAAGAGAAGAGACAGAAACACGCACACACACAGGGAGGAGGCCACGTGAGGTCAGAGTCAGAGATGGGGTGATACGCCCACCCGCCCAGGAACACCAAGGACAGGAGCCCCCAGAACTGTGAGAATCAACATCTGCTGTCTGACACCGCCGGGTTTGTGGCACCCCAGGAACCTCACACACCAATCCACGCGCTGCCGAGCTGTCTGCGAGGACTGCCCAGCTGAGGCAGGTGCAGACCCCGGTGCCCACCCCAGGACCCAGCGCCCTTTCCCTGTGCCTCCATCTCCTCACCCGCACGAGGCTGCTTGCATGAGACGAGCTGGTCCCAGCAGACCCTGGACGGGCCGTGGGCGCTCAGAGATGGCGCACACTCCCTCCCCAGGGGCAGGCCGCCCACAGGAGCCAACTCTGCCTGTGGCCATGAACTTCTGCAGCTCCCTGTCTGGGATGGGGATGGAGAGGAAAAGGACAGAAGAGGGTCCTGGAGGGTGGAATCATGCAAGGCCGGTCCCGCCTTCACTTCAAGACACTCCCGCTAGCAGGACTGATCTGCTGTTTACTGCTGTGATCATCCACTCTAGAGGAGGGGCTCTCATGGGTCCAGCCTTGGTCTCACCCACAGAAACCACCTGCTGCACCTTACGGGCGAGGCAGCTCAGGCCTGTGGGACTGCCCAAGAGTCCAGAGTCCCACGGCCCAAGGGACCTGAGTTTGTGGTTCAGGCCCATGAGTGTTAGCCACCCAAGTCCGAGAGAACGGTCAGTCCGGGGGCCACACCTCAGGCATAGACATTAGTTCCAGATGGATCAAAGACCAAAATGCAAGAAACAAAATACTTCCAGCCCTGGGGAAGCCAGAAAGGAAAATATTAACAGATCTGAACATAGGATAACCAAACAGCACTTCCATGGGATGGGAGAAATGACAAGGCAGCAACGGGAGAGGTCTGGGGGACGTGCTGGCCGCGCACCGGGGTTACAGGAAGAGCCAGTCGGCACAGAGGAGAAGCAAGAGCAGATGAGACCCTCACAGAGCCCCCATGTCACACTCTCCTCAGGGCCCTGGGCTGCTCGGCACACCCTGGAGCAGGTGGACCTCCCTCAGACATCAGCTCTGACACAGGATCCCTGTGGGTCCCGTCCTGCCCAGGGCACAGCCGGCCAGCAGAGAACTCGCAGCCCTCACCTCCCACCAAAGCATCAGGAGTCTCGGTCCCTTATCCTGTCACAGGCTCAGCCCCACCCCCCCATCCTCCAGCCCCAAATGCCCTGGAAACATGATCCCACTGGAGGGAGGGACCCTCCTAGGTCTCTCAGTTTCCATCTGCACTCACTGCTGACAGGAGGGAGCCAGGCCCCCTGGCTAAGCCCCCACAGAGCATCCCCCGCTCACCTGCACCTGGCAGGTGACAAAGGACTGATCTGAGGACTCCTCCCACAGGACCCCAACCTGGCTGAAGTGAGGGCCCTTTGAAAGGCCCCTGCTGATGGTGTATTCTGACCATGCTTCATCACACACACTGGACTTAACTCTTTATGCTGTGGTCACCAATTCAACATTTCAAAAACCTGTCACTTCTGCGTGCATGTTCATAGCAGCATTATTCATAATAGCTGAAGTCGGAAACAGCCCACGGGTGCATCCATGGATGGACGGACAAGCTGGGGTGAATCCACACAATAGAATATTATTTGGCCATGAAAAGGAATGAAGGAAAAACAAGAGAGGAGACAGGTACAGAACCAGAGAACCTGAGCAACGCAATAACCCAGCTAGCGGCTGCAGCCGACACAGAGTGCCCACCAGCCACCACAGACGCACTCCTCTCGCGTGCACGTGGGCACTTTCCAGGACAGACCATGTGTCAGGACACAGGTTAAGTCTCAATAAATTTGAAAATATAGATATCATACAAAATATCTCCTCCAACCACAAAAGGATGAAGTCAGAAATCAGCAACAAAAGGAAAAACTGGGAAATCCACAAGTTTATGGAAATTAGTCAATACACTCAACCAACCAATGACCAAAGACAAAATAACAAGGAAAATCAGACAATACTTAGAGACAAACGAACATGAAGACACAACACACAAAACTTACAGGGCACAGAGAGCGCAGTGCTGAGGGGGGATTACAGCTACGAACACTTCCACTAAAAGACAGGGAAGACCTCAAATTAACAACTGACCTTTACAAGCTATGGAACTAGAAAAAGAACAAATTAAACCCAAATCTAGTAAACGGGAAGACATAAAGATTTGAGAGGAGATTAAATGGAAAACAGAAAAACAACAGAGAAAATCAGTGAAACAGAAAGTTGGCTCTCTGAAAAGATCAACAAAATCCACAAACCTTTTGCCAAAATGACTACGAAAGAAAGACAGAAGACTTAAGTTACTAAAATTGGAAATGCAAATGGAGACATTATTAATAATTCTGTAGAAATAAAAATAATTATGAGAAAGTACTATGAACAACTGTATGCCAACAAATCAGGTAACCTAGATGAAACGATAAATTCCTAGAAATAGAAAAATTGGAACAGACTTATAACTAGTAAGAAGATTGAGCCAGTAATCAAAAATCTCTTGACAATGAAAAGCCCCGGACCCAATGGCTTTACACTGAATCCACCAAATGTTGAAAGAAGAGCTGACGTTGGTCCTTCCCAAACTCCTGACAGAGGAGGGGGGACCCTGCGTCACTTGTGCCAGGACACGGCACGACCCTGCACCAAAGCCAGATGAGGACACCACAATAGAAGAAAACTTCAGACCGTCACCTCTTATGAACACTGAGACAGAGCCTGCACGAAATACCAGCAAACCAAACTCAGCAGCACATTAAAAAGACTGTACATCATGACCGTGTGGGATTTATTCCTGGATTCGAGGGTAATTCAATACACAGAAAGCAATCGGTGCAATACGTTAACAGAATGAAGGGAAAAAGCACACGACCATCTTAACTGATACAGAAAAAGCATCCGAAGAAATTCAAAACCCTCAACAAACCAGGAATAGAAGGAAATTATCTCGACACAACAGAAGCCACATATAAAAAAACCCACAGCAAACCTCATCCTCGACGGGGAAAACCTGAGAGAGGCTCGGCACAGAGGAGGACAGGCAGCTCTACTGCTCCCACTGACGGGACACAGGAGTTCCAGCAGGAACCAGCAGGCGGGATGAAGGAAAAGGCACCCAGATCAGAAAGAAAGAAGTAAACCATGTCTGTTCACAGATAATATGATCTTATATGTAGAAAACCCTAAAGAGTCCACACAAAAGTTGTTAGAACTAATAAACGCGTTCGGCAAAGTAGCAGGATACAAAGTCAACGCACACAAAAAACAGTTGCATTTCTATACAGGAACAGTGAACAATCCAAAAAGAAAATTAAGGGCCGACTCCGTGGCGCACTCGGGAGAATGCAGCGCTTGGGTGCACAGCGGCGCTCCCGCCGCGGGTTCGGATCCTATATAGGGATGGCCGGTGTGCTCACTGGCTG
>NW_007731186.1:80449-82284 GCF_000696425.1 Galeopterus variegatus
GGACAAAAAAAAAAAGAAAATTAAGAAAACAACTCCATTTACAATAGCATCAAGAAGAATAAAATACTTAGGAATAACTTGACCAAGGAGGTAAAACACTCGTACAGGGCAGGCTGGCTCATCGCTCAGGTGTTTAGTGCCTGGTGCTGATAACACCACGTCCAGGGTCCGATCCCTGTTCTGGCCAGCCGCCAAAAAATAAAAATAAAATTGCTGAAAGAAATCAAAGGAGACATAAACCAATGTAACACATTCTAGCTCATGGATTGGAAGACTTAATATTGTTATGATGTCAATACTACCCAAAGCAACCTACAGATTCAATACCAACCCTGTCAACATCCCAATAACGTTTTTTGTAGAAATAGAAAAGCCCACCCTAAATTCATATGGAATCTCAAGGGACCCAGAACAGCCAAAACAATCTTGAAAAAGAAAAACAAAGCCAGAGGACACACACTTTTGATGTCAAAACTCGCTACAAAGCTGCAGCACTAAAAGAGGTGCTGGTATAAAGACAGACATATTAATCAATGAAATAAACGACCCAGAAATAAACCTTCACACACATGGTCAGACGATCTCAACCAGGGAGCCAAGACCATCTGAGGGGGAAAGGACAGTCTTCCAGCAAATGGTTCTGAAAAAACTGGATATCCACACACAGAAGAATGAGGTTGAACCCTTACCTCACACCAAATACAAAAAATTATCACAAAATGCAACTACGACCTAAACGTAAAACCTAAAACTATAAACTCTTAGAATAAAACACAAGGCAAAAGCTTCACAACATTGGATCTGGCCGTGATTTCTTAGATATGACACCAAATACGCAGGCAACAAAAGAAAAGATAGGTAAGTTGGAGTTCATGAACATGAAAATGTTTTGTACACCAAAGGCACAGAGTTACAAGGCAACCCACAGAACAGGAGAAATACGTGCAAATCGTATCCCTGACAAGGGATTAATACCCAGAATTGATAGAGAACTCGTAAACCTCATCAAGAAAAAAACAACCTGATCCAAAAATGGGCAAAGGACTTCAACAGACATTTCCCCAAAGACACACAAATGGCCAATAACACGTGAGAAGACGCACAACCTCACTGATCACCAGGGAAACGCAAATCAAAACGTCAATGAGGTATTCGCCTCACACCCGTCAGGATGGCCACTGTCAAAAACACAGCAAACAGCGTGTGTGCACAAGGACACGGAGGGACGCGAGCCCTGGGCACTGCCGGTGGGAGCGTAAAACAGAGCGGGAGCCATGGAAACGCTAGGGCAGTTCTTTAAAAACGATGGTAGGGTTAGCAACGATCCAGCAATTCCACTTCTGGGTCAACACCCAGAACAGAAAGCAGGTCTCGAGGGATATGTGTGCGCCTGTCCACAGCGGCATTATTCACAACAGCTAATCTGTGGAAGACGGACGGACAGACACAGTGGTCTGTCCGTGCAGTGGAACATGACTCAGCCTTGCAAGGAAGGAAACTGACACCTGCTACAACACGGGTGAACCTTGAGGGCACTGTGCTCAGAGAAATGAGCCACACACACAAGGACACACACTGTGTGACTCCACTTACGTGAGGTCCCTGGAGTTGTCACATTCACAGAAACAGTAAGTGGGATGGGGCTGCTGGGGAGCGGGGGAGTTGGTGTGTACTGAGGCTGGGGTTTCAGTTTGGGAGGATGTTGGTTCCAGAGACAAAAGCACAGATACTGAATACCACTGCTCTGTGTATTTCGTGTTACGTGTATTCTACCGGAAGAATTAAAAACAAAAGGAAGGAAGGAAGGAAGGGTTGACACACACTACGACGCGGAT
>NW_007731186.1:82662-85823 GCF_000696425.1 Galeopterus variegatus
AGAGTTAGTGTGTACTGAGGCTGGGGTTTCAGTTTGGGAGGATTTTGGTTCCAGAGACAAAAGCACAGATACTGAACACCACTGCTCTGTGTATTTCGTGTTACGTGTATTCTACCGGAAGAATTAAAAACAAAAGGAAGGAAGGAAGGAAGGGTTGACACACACTACGACGCGGATGATCCGAGAAGACCACGCGGAGAGAAGCAGCCAGACACAAAACGCCACGTGTTGCATGACTCTGTGTATGAAACATCCAGAACAGGCAAATCTGTAGGGACAGAAACAAGACCGGCGGCCGCCAGGGCTGGGGTGGAGGCAGGAGCGTGGAGAGAAGACTGATGATTCTCTAACAGAAGCTGGAGCTGGGCACAGGTGGTGGCTACAGCGTGAAGGTTCTCAATGCCATGGACTGTCCACTTTCAAGGGGTCACATGGCAACTTCCATGCTGAGTGCCTTATAATTAAAAGGAAAAGCCCTGTAAAGCCCTGTAAATTAAGATGATAGCGAGAGTAGAATGTGCTGGAAGGCGTCCCGCTGAGCATGAGAACAGGCCCGGCCAGCCACGCAGCCTGTCCTGCCGGACGCACCGCCTTCCGCGCAGGAGCCACGTCCCTCCCTCTCGCCCGCCTCTGGCTATTCTCCACGCACCCATCCAGCCAGCCCTCCCTACGGTGGATCGAGGCTGTGTCCACAGCCTGCCAGGCCTACCCTTGGCATCAGCAGCGCTGCCTGCGGCCAAGAGAACCGTAAACACCAACAAACACCCACATGGGTGCCAAAATCACATGGTGCGCCCTGTCCACTGTGGCCACTGGGTGGCTGGAACAGGGTAATCCTCTAAGAGTCGCATTAAAATCAAACCAAAAGTGTAAAATAGTAGGGAAGATGCCAACACTCAGTGCAGCCCCAGCTCTGTTTCACACCCTCCTGACCCCAGCGAGACAAGGGCCATCTTGCACCCCAGGCACCATCCAGCCAGGTAGACGTCAGAGCACGGAGCAGGGATCACAGCAGGGGAGAGACCCCAGCCCTGCTAGCATCCTCACAGACTCCCTGGTGGCTGGCGTCTGACCTCCGAGGCTCTGGCGGAATGTTCCCCACAAAACCAAGTGGTCACCACCGCCTGGGAGCTGCCCCTGGTAAGCATCTCGAGGACCTACGCGTGTGCCCAGGACAGTCCTTTCTCAAGGCTCAGCCACATTCTTTGCATTCCCCCGTGGTGACAAGGCCCTCACCCTACTTCTGCCCTCCAGCAGACACCCTGAGTAAGCCCTTGGGCACCCTGGGACCCGCACAGGGAGAAAGGAGGCTGCCGAGGTCGTGGACAGAAAGGGCAGACCAGGGCCAGTTCTGCCAAGCTCCTGGGCTGAGTTGACTGGGTGAGCTCTCTGCTTCTGGGGCACCAGGCGGGGCCGAGACAGGAGGGGGAAATGCCGTGGCTTCCCCCATGCCCCGCGGCTGCACTGACTGCCGGGCAGCACCCCTGGGTGAGTGGTCAGGCACAAGGCGGGGCAGACGAACACAGATGGTCTTGTCACCACGGCCAAAAGGTCATGTAGGTGGCAGATACATACCTCCTGAGGACCCCCACCTGCTGAACAGCAGCATGAAGGCGCCATGGACAGGACAAGCCTCAACTTCCCTACTGGAATGTCTACCCTATCTAATTTTTTTATGTATCCACAAAGACACGCAAACCGGCAGAGCGCAAGGCTGCCATTTCAGCGTGAATGCCCCTTTCCAAGGGCCTGGAGCTGCAGCCAACACGTCACAGGGAATGTCACTGCCAGGGACAGCACCACAGGGGACAAGGACCCTGAAACCTGTATGACCAGCTACCTGCCTCCAAGCCTCCTCACCAGCTGTCTGGGCTCATGCAGGGGGTCTCCGTGCCACAGTGTCTGCACCCGCCCGGCCCCACCATGAACCTCTCCAGCCACCCCGACACGTCCTCACTTTATAAATCCCGTCCCTTGATCCACACCCCGGCAGCCCCCAAGCCAGTTCCCTGGTCCCACGTGAAGCAAAACTATACATCTGCCACGCATCTTCTGCTCTGTGACCACGCCAGCCTGTCCAGCCTCCGGTCCTTCACCCTCGCAGGCCCAGCTGCCCAGAAAGTCTCTCACCCCTTTCACAGCATGGCCTCAGAATCTCAGCCTGCACACCCACCCGCCTCAGTCTTTATCCACCGCCACCTGACACTACGTATTTTATTTTCCTTATTTATCTTGCTTGTCATCTACCTCCCACTAGGACACGCTGGGGCTCCTGCTGTTTCCCCAGCCCAGATGGTGCCCGGCCAAGAGGCACAACCAGGGCTGGATGAGCAAATGTGCCCCCCGTGCCTCCTCCCATTTCCCCCACACTCCTAAAAACTGCCCCGTCACATCCACCGCTGCATCCGCCTGCCATGGCCACTTCCACCTCCTCCTGCCAGCCGCTGATCAGTTACGGCCTCATCAGACGACCCCTCCACTCCAGCCAGGATTCCGCACTCCAGATATTTCCGAGGCCTTGCTGGCCGCTGCCACTCCTTCAGTGTCCTCCGTTCTCTTTGGGAGGTCACAGGACCAGGCCCCACTCAGCCCCTCTCTCCTGGGTAATCTTGTAAGATCCCAAGTCTCCAAACGCCTTCTCTACGCTAAGTGCTGCCAAATCTCTATCTTCAGCCCCGACTTGTCCCCTAAATCCAAGATTCACACCCCAACTGTCTGCTCGACATCTTCAGCTGAGTGACTAACGGTCAATTCACACTCAACAAGACCTGTGCCCGACACAGAACACTACCAGCACCCAGCGGCCACCAAGGGACCCGGCGCAGAGCCCACCCTGGGAGCTGGAGTTAGGGATCCCCTGCCAGAAGGGGACCGAGTCCCGAGAACTGAGTGAGCAGCTACCCCACACGCTGCCACACGGCTGCTCACGCGGACTTGAGGCTCTTCACGCAGGTCAGTGTTCCCAGGCCACGTCCCGCAAGACACGCCGTCTTCACCTTCCCGGCACCGTGAACCCAGAGTTCCACCCGTAACGCCAACACCCGTTCCAGGAAGGTTGTGGTACTCACTGTGTTCCCCTGGACACGGCATGCCTGGCTGCTCGGGGATGCTCGGGAAAACTGCAGAGAGAGAGGGAGCGTCAGTGCCCGCCGCCGTCTGCC
>NW_007731186.1:86540-91381 GCF_000696425.1 Galeopterus variegatus
TCTCGGCAGAGCCCACCTGCTCGCCAGCGGGAGCCTGCTCTCGGGAGGCCACGGGAAGGCGAAACCTCGAAACCCAAGTACGTCTCTGTCTGCCACATGCCACTTTGTAAGACTTTAAAGTTCATTGAAAAGTTCTGGGAAAAAGCAATCAGAGGGGTCCAGACAGCAAAGCTGTCAGAGGAAAACTACTAACCTGTATTGACAAATTAATACGGAAACAGGAAGGAACCACAACTCCTTTGAAAACTGGCTTTTCAAAGGAAGTTAGATTCCATTTCTCTACACTCAAAACAGAGTTCAAAATCAAATATTTTAACATATGCCCTGAGCTTCCACAACGAATTATTAAAATAGAAGCTTAGAAAGTATCAAAACTTAGCTAAGGCAAACTTTTCCTTCATCTAGAAAATTAAGTGGGTTTTTAAAGCACCAGAGCTTTCGACGGAGAGATGCAAAGCAAGGGTGCTTACCGTCACAATAAGCAAGTGGACTCGGTCAGGCTTTAAGTTTAAAACCATATGTACAAAAATAATATTAATAAAATAAAATAAAATAAATAAATAGATAAATTTTAAAACACATTTATATAAAGAGCTACAAACATTGGATATTTTAACCAGCTATCCCAGTGTCAGGGAGAACGACAGATCCGATAGAAAACCGTGTGAGCATTTGCAAGCTCTGGTCCCATCTTTTGGGCTCAGTGGTCCATGCCCAAACCCCTGCATCAGGAGTGGACACAGAGTGGCTCTGCCCATGGCGGCCACACAGACACCCTGCAGACCCCCAAAAGTGTCAGGGAGCACAGTCTAAAAACACGCAAACTAAAGACTGACACTGAAATGACCACAAATACCTCCCACGACTCGGTTCATAACCTAGCTCTGAGCCTTAAAGGATAAGGAAATCTGGGAGCCTGGGCAGGCTCGGGGGCTCACACAGTGAGGAGGCTGCCAGGCTGTCCCCACTCTGCCCACCTGTGCTGTGGGCCGGCCCAGCCCAGGAAATGAGGGCGAGGAGGACCGAGAACCAGAACCCACGCCCTGCGTGCAGCAAGAAGCCACTGTGCTGCACCCAGCTGGCTGACTCCAGCAGCAAGAGGGGGTCTCACCTGGGTTAATAACACGTCAGAAGGAAGAAACGAACCCAGATGGCATAATATCTGACATCCTTGAATTCCCTAGCATCGTAAGACCTTAACCATGATCCTATGTGACTTCCAATCCCCCAGGGGGTCTGGCAAAGATGCCCACAGCCAAGGAGGGCCCCCCAGAGCGCCCTATCTCCGCAGAGCACCGGTACTGACCGTGAATGACGAGCACTTCGTCCCTGTGCTGACAGGCCAGACGGAAGGCCTCCTCCAGTTCCATCTGGGAGGACACAGTGCAGGGGTCGCCTAGGGGCAAGAGACATCACTGAGGCCACTGCGGGCCGAAGACATGCGTCTGAGACAGTGCTCATTCAGCACGTCACACGGGAGCGTGCATGGGCAAAGTCTCACCACTGTGTCCCACCACCCAGGGAAGGGTCGGGAGGTCCAAGAACGGCCATTCAGATCAGCAAGGCCCCCAGACCACAGTCACCATGTCAGAGCAACCAGTCCCCAAAAGGGAAACATGTTCGCCACAGCCCTGAGAGCTAAGCAGTCGATGAGATGAAGAACATTCCAGGTGGGTCCTAGACGGAGGACGTTCTCTCGCCCTCTACTGCTGGACCGGGACAGAGAGATGCACAGAATCAACACCCCGCAGGACAACGGGGTCTCTCCTGGACTGTCACCCAGCCCCCGGGATTCTAGGATGTGTGTCTGTCTGCAAGAGAGAAGGGGGAGGAGGAGAAGGGGGGAGGAGAGACAGAGAGGACAGAAGGACGGGGAGGGAGAGGAGGGGACACTGCAGGGCCCAGGCCACACTTGCCCCTGTCCCCTGAAAAACAAAGAGCTCATCCTGCCAAAGTCCCTGCCAGCAAAGCCCAGGAAAGGAGAAAGGAAGCTCAGGTGAGGAGGTAAGGACCTGCCCCAGCTGGTGTCCAGGAGACCCCTGCAGCCCCCTGCCTGTGTTCCAGACCAGAGTCTGTCACGTGACGGGGACATCTACGGGGCATTGCAGGGCCACCCTCTCCACCAGCCTGCTTTCTGTTTAAGGACTTGCAGCCAATCTCTCTCATCCGTCCCAACTATGGAAAGTTGTTCCCAGCAAGTTTAATTCTGTGGTTTCAAATCTCCCCGCAGAGGAGGCCAAGCAGGCTCTGTGCATGTGGAGGCCACTCTGGCAGAGCCGGTGAGGTCCCCAGCCTGACCCTCAGGGACGGATGAGGTGCTACCTTCGCTGTCCACCCACTTGAGGGTGAGCGGGTGCTGCTGGTGCAGGCTGCACATGTCTCTCACTTCCGCGCAGAGCTCCTCGAAGCTTGTCGCAGGGTCCACGCTGGTGATCAGGATGTCCCTGGGCAAAGAGAACACAGATGTCTGTCCCCAAGGGCATACTTGAGTCCAATTAAATACTGATTATTGATTAACCGTATTATTGATTAATGAAATTTTCCCCAAAGACAATATGACGGCCTCCCACACACAAAAAAAACAGAACCACTAACAGTTTTTAAAAATGACCACTGCGTCTCCTCCGTGCAGAGAAGACGATCTACCCGATCTACCCGGGGGTGGGAAGAACAAGCCACAGCATCGGAAAGCGCCCTCCAGTGGGAAGCCGGACAGCTGCACCGACTCGGGCAGCAGACTGAGTTGTGCCCAAAGTGGCCCCAGGGGTGGGCGGGGCGTGGACACAGCCCATCCGGTTCAAGCCCCGCAGCTTCAGTAAAGTAAAGGACCCAGGCAAACCTTCCCCAGACCTCCATGGCGCAAGGTAGCAATAATCGAAGGCCACTCTTAAATCCTGGAGAGAGACCTGGGCCACCTCCAGAGCCACTACATCGTAATTCTAGGCACATTTCTCTTTTTTTTTGAAAACCAAATCACATGATGTTACCACCTTTTCTCATTCATCCAAAAATGGGATTTGAACCTCACTGGCTGGAAATGGCTCAGGGATTCCTAGTCACCCTCATCGGGCTGGACCTTTACAGGTGAAGGGGAAACCAAAGGACCCTGCACGACACCACCTCCTTCAGGGAAACACGAGCCAGCACTGCCCCCACATCCCAATGGAGAGAAGGGACTAACTCCAGGTCCACCTTATTTTCACTAAAACTCTGAGGAGTCACACCCTTGCCAAACACATTGGAAGTTGCAGGGAAAATCTACTGATATTTGACCTGCCCAAGAGTTCAGAGCTTATAAAAAGAAATCTGAACAACTCGGAAACATCCCCAACAACTGAGGTATGGGTTCTGCTTGGTGCTAGCACGGCTGGGTTCTGCTTGGTGCTAGCACAGCTGGCTTCCCCATCAAGGTTATCTGAATTCCATCAAGCAAGTCTTTATAAACAAAGCTTTTGTCCCGAGACAATAAATCCAGAGCAACCAAGACCCAGAATCAGTCCACTAGGTCCCCACTGAGGCCCCCAGCACAGCAGCCCAGGGCCTGCCTCACCCACCAGCCTTACTCACCATAGACAACCACCCCGAGGGGCTGGGGCAGAGATGCCCCAGCTGCCCACCCCTTCCTGTTGGAACTGGCCACCCAGCACCTGCCTCTGGTGCCCCAAGCTCTCCACAGGGACTAACCCAGCTTGTGTTCACCACAGCCTGTAGTGTTATGGCAGATGAGGAAACTGAGGCACAGAGGGGTCACATGGCTAATCACTGGGGCCTCCAGAGACCAAACTCCCATCCCCACACACCCCATCACCCTATGGTCACCCAGAGCTGATACCCACACTGCCCAGTACACTTGCTGCTAGACCCAGCATCCACCAGTCCTGCTACCAGGAACTCTGGCAGTTGAGGTTGGCCATCACTTCACCTTTGACCTCTTCCTGCCCCACAACCATCCTCCTGAAGTCCAGCTCACTGCCTGGAAGCCAGGTGGCAGCTCCGGTAAAACCCAGGGATGTGACAGTGCCCAGCATCAGGCTGGACCACCACCCCAACCCCACCCCAGTCTTGAATGAAGCAGCATCTCCGAGCCCCTGGGCAGGCCTCTGCTCAGGGTGACAGCGCTGGGAGAGGGTGTCTGGGTGCTGGTTCTTAATGGTCCCCAGGAGTCAGCACCCAACAGCCTGGCTGGACCGCCCTGCCCAGAATCCTGTGTCTCCAGGGCCACAGCACTGAGCCCTGGGTTTTGCACACAGCAGGTTCTCAATGCAAAAATCCTGGAACAAAAGCCTCAGCTGGAGAGAGTGAAGGGCCAGCACCAGCTGTGTCTGCAGTCTTAGAAAAGCCACGTCTGAGACTCAGCCTGGCAGAGCAGGTCTCCAGGCCTGGCTCGCATCACCTGGGACGCCCGAAAACACAGGTGCTGCTGGAACCTCTCAGAATCTCAGGGTGACCTGTTGTTGGGGGGTGGGGTGCCGAGGCTCTGATCCGTCAGAGAGCCCTTGAGCATGGGGAGGGGTGGCGAGGTGGCTGGAGACCTCCCCTCTTTTAAGAACAGTCTTCAGTGTGTCCAGTCTCATTCTGGGGACAGAAAATTTCACCCAAACTGGAGAGCTGGTCGCTGATCCTGGCAGATGGTTTCTGGAACTGGTGTCACTGCCCTGAGCCTCCCAACCTCTGGAGAGGCATTTCTAAAGGAGTACTTTAGGAAAGCCAGTGCCAGGCGGGAGGGACGAGCTGGGACTGGGGAGAAACCCTCAGTCTCAGGCAGAAAGTAGGGGGAGAGAGAAGGGACAGGAGAGGACTGGCGGGGAAGGAGAGTGGGTGGGGGGGGAGACAGAGAGAGG
>NW_007731186.1:92139-93780 GCF_000696425.1 Galeopterus variegatus
GGGGAAGGAGAGTGGGTGGGGGGGGAGACAGAGAGAGGGGGATGGGGAGGGCGGGGAAGGGAAGGGGTGGGGCAGGAGAGGTAGGAAATAAGAGGAAGGGGTGGGGGCTCAGGCTTGTCAACCCTGGAAACCAGAGTCAACAGGTCAAATTTCTCCCCACCCCGCCCTTCCCCGTAACTGAAGTGCTCCCCAGGGGCCAGAGAAAGGGGAGGGGGCAGGCGGGTAGCTCAGCCCAGAGCTCCCCGACCACACTAGGTCCTCTTGATCAGTGCCTGGAGGCTCTGGCTGAACTTGCCCTGGGGCCCTGTGCCCACCCAGCCCTGAGGCCCCCTGACAACATCCGCTGTGCTCAGCTCAGTGGCTCTGGGCCTGGAAATATGCTGGCAGGTGATGGACACAGAAGCCGGCAGGCCAAGGTGCTCCTGGTGCTTGGACTCAATGACACCTCACTAGTTTTAACTGGCCACCTTCTGGGATAGAGACAGGACTGCCCCACTTCTTCAGGTGGGGCTGGCCAGTCAGTCCCCCAGAAATCCCTCTTCCTTCTGGCTCTGCCACCAACCCTACCACCCCACACCCCCCAAGGGCTCCCAGGTGCAAGCCAGAGGGGCAGACAGAGGGGGCTGGAGAGACCTGAACAGTCCTAAGAAAGAGACAACTGAGTTTCCA
Organism: Galeopterus variegatus; assembly: GCF_000696425.1. Taxonomy (NCBI): domain Eukaryota; kingdom Metazoa; phylum Chordata; class Mammalia; order Dermoptera; family Cynocephalidae; genus Galeopterus; species Galeopterus variegatus. The sequence continues at coordinate 92,809 of NW_007731186.1, forward strand.
CGACAAACCCGCGGCCAAGCTGACCCGAGGCACCGAGACAAGGCTCGCTCCTCAGGTCAGGAGCCGAAACCCCTTCTCAGGGTCACTGGGCATGACAGACCACCTCCAGGGCACTGCCCAGGGGGAGACCCCACCTGCGCCTGCAGCCTGTCCCTGAAGCTGCAGGATCCCATTGCCGCCACCATGGAAACACTTTTGCAAACCCCCAAGACCAGACCACCCACCCCGAGGGCCAGTGTTCTGCTCCCCCTGTCCAGTAGTGGCAGCCCTTAGGGGCACCCAATTCCAAATTCGGGGCTCCTGGAGACATACCAACAACAGTGGATGGAAGGAGAAAACCAGTCCCCCTGAGCCTCTGAGCCCGGGGGCAGTGGCCATGGGATCCTGCAGCTGCACCTAGAAGCCTGGCCACCTGGGAGTAGCCCCTCCACCCCAGCAGGGCTGCCTGATGGCTGCAGGCAAGTGTCACTACTCCTAGCCACTGAACCTTGTGGGGCACCTGCTCAGCCCACTTCATAGCAAGGCAGGTGGAGTCCAGGCACCCTACGGGCACACAGGTCTCAGCTGTGCAGACGAGTCTCCGAAACCTCCTGTCCTCTGCCAGGGCACAACCACCGGCCAGCCAGGCGACGTGCGGGGCCTTCACCTGGATCTCTAGCCTCTTCCTAAACGAGACTTCTGGCCGGGAAACCGGGGGAAAGTTTGGAAAACGTTCAGTTTAACAAACCTGCCAGAAGTTTTCACAATTCGATGAAAACTTTTCGTTCTTAACGTCCCAGCCAACTTTCCAGTGAAAATACCGGCAACGGTGACCAGGGCTGCGGAGCGTCCGCGTCCCGGAGAACGCAGTCGCCAGCGTCGGAACCGGGCCGGGAGACCCCACCCCGCCCTGCCCGCGACGCCCCGCGGTGACACTCGAGGCTGTCCGCGGCGCCCGCCTCCCGCGACCCCCGGCGCCCGCGACCCCCCGGC
>NW_007731186.1:93790-109663 GCF_000696425.1 Galeopterus variegatus
CCGCCCGGCCCAGCCCCTCCCTGGCCGCGGAATCCGGGAGCCCTGGCGGAGAACGTTGTCCGCACTCGGGCGGCTCCCTCCGCCCACGACCTTCGTCTCTGAAGCCGCGACCCCCGGGCCCCTCTAACTCGGTGGCACTTGACCTCCTCCCATGCTGCCCCCCACGCCCGTCAGGCCGCTGCGTCCCGGGCTCCTCCCCTAAGTGTGACGCCGGTTTCCCATCCTGTGCTGGTTGCACCCCTGGGGCCGGGACCTCCTGTTTACGAGACCTCACCTGGGCACCAGGTGGGCACCCCAGACTCAGGGGCCTGCAGCCCGCTGGTCCCTGCCACCACTGCCCACCCTGGCCCTCGCCTCTGCTACTCCCCTGCCGCCCCCCCACCCCCACACCACCCAGGTGGCCAGCTGGACTCCAGTCCCGGCCTGCCCAGGACAGTCGTGGGGAGTGCTTGGTCCCTCACTTTTATTCCACAGATACTCCCTGGCACTCTCTCAGTGCCAGGCACAGGGGTGACCCTAGAGGACCCAGAAGCCACATTCTCCATAGAGAGGGATGGCACGCACCGAGACCTGCAGACGGCCCGGCCTCACCGGCGTCAGGTGCCCTAGGTGCCTCCTCCCGCAGAAGCTCCCCTCACCTGCCCCTTTCTCTGCTCCTCTACAACAGAGCTCCTGACAAGAGCTGTCTGCCCCTCAGCCCACCTCCCTCTCCTGCCACTTTCTCTAGGACTCCACCCCACTGTCACCATCCATTTCCACACTTTAAATGAAACGGGCCAGTCTCAGACCTGACAGCAGGTCCCTCCTAGATAAGGCTCGCCCAGGTTACCGCTCTTCTCTCCGCTGCCTCCTGGTTTTGCCGCCTGTCAAAGCGCCCGAGGCCCAGCCTTTGGGCAGCTCTCGTCCTGTGCTCAGATGGCTTCCCTGGCCTCCTGACCAAGCCTCATTCCCAACCCCACCATCCTCCTAACAGCCTCCCTCGGCTACTCTCTTCCCCATCTCGGTCGGTGCCAAGGCCATCCTTCCAGGTGCTCAGCCCGAAAACCTTGGAGTCACCTTTGCCCGCTCTACCCTCTTACACCTCACACTACTCCATCTGCACATCCTGGCAGCTCCACCTTTCCACAGTCTAACCGGGTGCCACGACCTCCATTGCTACCCTCTGGCCCAAGCCACGCCTTCTGTGCTGGGATTTATGTGGCACCTTCCAACTTCCTTAGTGCATGTCAGTCTGTGTCCATCCCTCTGGTGTTCAAAATCCCCCATTATTCTATGACCTGCCTCCAGGAAGGTGGGGAGCTCCCCACGGCCCCCAGCCCAGAGCCCACACCCAGAGGCTCTGAGTGCAGAGGGTGCTGCCCCAAGGGAAGGCAGTCACACCTTACACACGCAGGTTGTTTGCTCCCAAATTTGCCAGCCACTCTTACTTCCAGATTTTGGTCAAAGGCTGGCACCCTGTTGGGCTGGGTCCCCAATGTGTCCCCACGGCCCCTCCAGGCACTCAGCAGAATGCATGTGTGAGTGCTGGGGCCAGGCTGGCCTCCCGCACCCCAGGCTCTGTTCTGGGGAACTCCATCTCCCCAAGGGAGGTTAGAGTTACTGTCGCCTCCCACCTCCCGTTGCTGCCCAGCCGCACAGACAAGTTGCAGCTGTGGTGTAATGGCCGGTTTCAAGGACTCGCCCTGGGGCCTCTGAGGTTGGGCAGGCAGGGCGTGGAGGTGACCCTTGGAACCGGGCACAGGCGGCCCTAGAGTGGCTAAGGGCGGGGCCCTCCCACCCTGCAGTTTCTGTAGTTCCCAGATTTCCCACAGAGGCCTCGTACACTTCCATAATCAGAAAGCCCTATTGTTCCCCAAATGAAAAAATGTCAACTGGTTGTAAAAGTGATACAGGCTATTATAAAACTTCAGCAACGCAGAAAGGCACGCGGACAGGTGAAGGCGGGGCAGGGAGGACATGAATGCCAAAGCAGCCTGCCTTCCTGTCCTTCCCTCACCGGTGCCAGCAGGCAGGGGTACAGGGTGGCCGGCCTCTGGGCAGGTGTGGACAGGGAATGGGAGGGGGGAGGGGCGGCCAGCGGCCAGCAGAGGGCAGAGTGGGGCCACCGGGCCTGGGCCTCAGGCAGCCTCCCAGTGGGGGGCGGGCCATGCAGGGCCCATCCCCCAAGCCCCCAGGGAGGGGTGGCTCTGCACTGGTGGCTCCAGACTCACCCTCTGATTTTCTTTGGTTAATGTCCTTGGGATGATGACTTTGTGATTTAGAGAGAGTTTATGCTCATTGTGACTCATGAGACCTCTGGGGGTGGTTGACTGTTCCCCAGTAGGGTCCCGATAATCTCAGCTCCAGGCAGACACCCTCCTCATCCAAGCTCACAGACCATTTGTGCTGGCTCGATGCTTGGGACTGACCAGAAAGCAGTGACCCACAGGAGCCGGTGTCTCATGGAGCCCATGGGGTCAGGGACATTGGTCAGCCTGCCTGTGTGAGGCTAACCTGGGCGGGGCAGGGCAAGGACCACGCTGGTCACAGGAAGGGCCCACAGTGGTTGCTGACAGGTGTTTGGCCTAGCTGCTGGGGAGGGACTGGGACAGATGTTTCCTTTCTTTGTCACAGTTCACAGGATTTGGAGAAACTGGCTCAAGTGACAACATCCACTTCATTCATTCATCGATTCATTCATTCAGTGGATGTTGATCAAGAGCCTACTGGATGCCTGGAGTTGTGAGAGGGATAGTGGTGAGTCAGCTGGACATGGTTGTCCCCTCATGGGACCTGAGCTGGTGGGGACAGACCACTGTCACTGAGTCACATGGGTATGCATGATGAGGGAGCAGGGGCTGTCCAGGGCCTGGAAGAGAGGCTGGCTGTGGGACCCGAGGGCAAGAGCAGTGGGAGACCAGGGAGGCAGAGGGTGGCCGTGCAAAGGCCCTGTGGCCCGGGGAGCAGGGAGGGGTGTGAGAGGCCAGGCTACAGAAGGCCCAGCCCAGGAGGACGGGGAGTTGGGGAACAGTCAGGGAAGCATCCAGAGAGGGTCCCTTCCTGCCTAGAGGGAGAGGGGTGTGTGTGCTTGTTTGTGTCCCAGTGTCTCTGTTTCAGAATGCCTGTGTGTCTGTGCACATGTGTTTGTATGTGTCTGTCTGTGTCCGTGTGTCCGTGTGCCCGTGTGCCGCTCTACATTCACCCTTTACCACTTGTGATTACAGATGGCATTCCTTCAAGCCAAGGGTTCCCGCCTGGCACTGCTGACGTTTGGGCAGGTCACTCCTTGTGGGGCTGTCCTGCACTGGGGGTGCTGGACGCACCCTGGCTTTGCCCATGGGGAGCTGGTGGCTGCAAGCGTCGCCCGTTCCCAGCGAGCGCAGTGCCGAGCTTCCCCAGGAGAGGGCATGGGAGGGACGCTGCGGAGGAGGGTCTCCCCTCCTGGTGGGTCAGTGCAGGCCTGGAGATATCGGGGTGCTCTGCCCAGCCATGCACACAGAACGAGGGGTACCTCGGTGACCTTGCAGCTCTGGCCTGCCTGGTGCTGCCTGGTCCTGCCAGCCATGGCACCATGGGCTCCAGACCCCCACCCGCCCTGCATCCTGTGAGCCCCGGGGGGCTGCTTCCTGCCACCTGCTCTGGTCCTGTGACGCAGCAAGCTCCTCCCCCATCCAGTGGGCACAGCTCCACCTTCAACCATGAAGTCAGACCCGACCTGAGGAGCAGCGCCTTCCATGTCTGTCCCGCTGTGGAGCCCTCCCTCAGTGCTAGGGGACCACTGAGAGTCCTTCCCCTGTGGTCACTCCTGTCACAGCTTAGTAATCCTGCACATTAGATGCTCTCTGTTTAAAAACCTATGGATTGGCCCTAAGGGATACAGTGTGTGGTGTGTGTGTATGTGCGTGTGCGCACGCGCGTGTGTGTGTGCGTGTGCGCGCGTGTGTGTGCGTGTGTGTGTGTGCGTGTGTGTGTGTGGTGCGTGCGTGAACTGGAGGAGGAGCTGGGGGAGCATGCGTGTGTGTGTGTGCGTGTGTGTGTGCATGTGTGTGTGTGCGTGTGTGTGTGTGGTGCGTGCGTGAACTGGAGGAGGAGCTGGGGGAGCAGCAGCAGGAGAGTGGGGAGGGGGCTGCTGCATCAGGGCAGGGGAGGGGAGGCTGGACTGGGGAAGGCCCAGGCTGGACGCTGCTGGGCCAGGCCCTTCCCACACACTCCCTGGCTACATCTCGCAGGGAGGCACAGGCCACCCCCCACGAGGGCCCATGCCCCACACCAGCACAGTCACGCCTCCACTTAGAGGGTCCCTCTGTGTTGAGCATCAGCTCCAGCACATTCCTAGGAGGTGGGAATCATGACCCCATTCTGTGGATGAGACACTGAGGGCCAGGGAGTTTCCCTGCCTGGTCCAAGGTCGCAGGCCAGCAGGGGGCAGGGCTGGGGTCCAGTAAGTGCCAGGGACAGGGTCATGGGTTGGCAAGGGGCAGGGGCAGGGTCTAGGTCAGTGCCTGGGCCAGGGGGCAGGGCTGGCGTCGAGTTCAGTGCCCAGGTCAGGGTCATGGGCCAGCAAGGGGCAGGATAGGGGTCCAGGTCAGTGCCCAGGCCAGGGTCACAGGTCAGCAAGGGGCAGGGCCGGGGTCCAGGTCAGTGCCCAGGCCAGGGTCATGGGCCAGCAAGAGGCAGGGTAGGGGTCCAGGTCAGTGCCTGGGGCAGGGTCACAGGCTGGCAGGGAAGCAGGGCTAAGGCTGGGCACTTGTGCTGTGTGCTGCAGGGATGGTTAGGTGCTGGGAAGTGGACTTTGTCCTGCTGTCACTTGCCCCTGCTGCATGGGACTGCATTTGAGACCCAAGCAGGGCCGGCGTGGCCAAGCAGGCAGCACCAGCCACAGTCACTGTGACAATGCTGGTGCCATGGAGGGGCTGCGACGAGCGCTATGTCAGCCACATGAAAATACACAAAACCACAGCTGACTCGTTACAGGGAGACGCTGAGCGGTGAGGCCCAGGAAGCTCTCGGAGCTGCTCAGCCTGAGCACCTCGCCTTCTCGTCCTCACGTGGGACACCAAGCTTGCCTGTCCACCCGGTCTGCACGTGTCAGAGGGGATCTGCCAGCTGTGGCACCACCTCACGCCCCCCACTCCCCGGTTTCTTTGCCTTTTACTCAGAATCTGAGTTCGTGGGCTATGGGGGGGATGACAGTGAACAGGGGCTGAGGCCTGACGTTCATAAACTGCACAAGGGTCAGGCTTCCCGGCCAAAACCTTGTCCTGTGGCTCCCTCAGCCTGGCAAGGTTGTGGGGGACCGGATCCCCACCACCACCACCCTCCTGCCCACTGTGGGAGCTGCATCTGGGACCATTTTCTCAAAAGCAATTTGACAAAAGGCATCCAGAGCCTTGACGACATCCACATCATCTGGTCTAAGAACTGGAAATGTAAATGCCTCTGTGCACCAGATACCATCTGCTGAGTCAGTTGCCTTGTCCAAGGTGGGAGGTAACCGCAGCTGGCAGCAGAGGGGAGCTGAAGTCCACCGTGGGTTCTGCTTGACTGGTGGCTCTGTGGACTTTGAGACTGAAGGCTGCACATTTGCACACACATAAATACACACACGCGCGCACACATGCGCTCACCGTGGTGTTCACTCAAGCCAGGTTGGAGCAGCTCTGCCAGGACAGAAGGAGATAGCCTCCCTGCCAGGTGGTGCTGGCCCCAGCAAAGCAGCAGATGGACAAGCAGGGCCTGCCCGGCAGGGAGGATTAAACCAAAGGCCTTGCAGCCCGGCTGTGTCCAGGCATGTCTCTCTTTGGAAAGTGTCCCAGCTTCCCCTTGCAGGGAGCAAATCCCCCCGGACCTCGTCACCAAGGGTCAAGAACCTACTGTAGGTAGGGGCTGGGCTAGCCTCACTCCCAAGAGGGACCACCAGCCACAGTCAGAGGCTGTACTCGGCACCTGCTGACCCCCATGACGCCTCCCCCTGACAAACTGCTTTAGGATGGGACCTCGTTTAATCGCCACCCTCCTGGGGATACCTCCACTACACGGTGAGGGCTGCAGCTTTGGGAGATGCGGCAACCTCCCAGGGGGTCCACAGCAGGTACCCAGGTCATGCCTGCCTCCTGCCACAGCATGTGCCTCAGGGGAGCCCCTGAGAGCCCTGCCGTAAAGTTTGGGAGCATGGGATCCTTAGTACCCAGGGAGTTAGGGGCTTGGGGAATTACAGGCTGAGGACGTGAAGCCCTCCACCCTGCCCCTGGCCAAGCTGGCATGCAGAGCTGGTGCCCCTGGGCCCACCTGGGGAGCGACCGGGGGCCTGGACAAGGAGTCACCAGATTCTTGGTGGGGGGCCTGGAGACCCTGGGGGAAGCTCCCTAAGGCAGGGGGTGAGGACGGGGAGGTGGGTGTCCCAGCCAGCTGGGCTGGAATCCCCCCCAACCGGAAAATAGAATAGTTTGGTCAGGGCCCTCGCCTCAGTCCGGTTGGGTCTGGTTCAGCACATCCTTTGTAAGAAAATTGTGTGTGTGTGTGGAGTTAGTGCACATGTGCGCCAATGTGTCTTTTTAGTTTTGTTGCTATTCTTGTGTTTTTTTTGGGAGGGAGGAGTTTTAGTGAAGCAGGCGGGCAGGCGTCGGCCTTGGGCCTTGGGTGTCCACCTGGCACGGCCATGCCTTCCAACCTATTGCTCCAAGGACCTTTTGGCCGGTTACCTAGCTCATAGACCTGCATGTAAAGGGGTCTGGTGACCCAGCCTGCTGTGTGTGGGGTCTGGGGACCCAGCCTGGTGTATGAAGGGTTTGTGACCCAGTCTGTGAACGGGCTTGAGGGGTCTGTGAGCTCTAGACCCAGCCCAAGCTCAACAATCAGCCCAGTCAGTGCAGGATTACGGGCAGGTAAAAGAGCCCGACAACTGGCGTGGTCGCCTAGCTCTACAACTGGCGTCACGAACAGGATTAAGAGCTAGACAATCGGCGCTGTGAGGATTTCAGACATTAGCCACAGCCAGACCAATAGGCTATGTCGGCAGGATTCCGACAGTAGCTGTGGTATGACACATGACACGTGAGGTGGACATGCCGGGCGCTGGCTCGGTGCTGAACTCTGAACTCTCAGGGACGGCGCGCTGCCTCTGTGTTCTCAGCGTGCTCCTTTTATCTGCGCCCCTGCTCTGGCTGCTGGGGAAGGGGGGGCCAGAACAAGCTGCAGGACACGCCTCGAGCCAGGCAGTCCTCGGCCCCTTCCAGGAATACTTGGCCCATAGGGGAGGGTCGTCAGAAGTCACAGAACCTGGAGGGGAAGAGCACGCCGTGTTGTCACCTTTTCTCTGTGTCTTGGCTGCTCACCAGCCCCATGTGCCAGGCAGCAGGAAAAATAACTCAAGTTCATCTGAACCCGGGATTCGAACAGGCGGGTCAGGTTCTGCTCAGTCTCAGCACGTGGTCGCTCCATTTCTCCCCCCGCCCCGCACAGAGACAGTGGGCATCTGGGTGAGGAGGGGGAGGGGTCTGTGAGCTCAGGGCGGCGGTATGAGGGGTCCTCAGATCCCCAAGGTCCCCCATACCTTGTTGGGCCTGGCTTTGGAGTGGCAGGTGTCAAAAGACAAAATTGCAACAAACTGGGTTTAGAGATCTCAATTAGATTGCAATTCTAGAAACAGGCGACGCTTCATGCCGTAAAACAGAGTGAGTGTTGCAGCAAGTGTTGGCTTTATTGCAATTCTAGAAACAGGCGACGCTTCATGCCGTAAAACAGAGTGAGTGTTGCAGCAAGTCCAGCAGAGGGCTAAAGGCTGGCTTCATAGGCAGAGAAGGGGCTGAAGGACGCAGAGACTAAGAGCGCAGGCCACACGGTCCTTTTTAACTCGCCGTCCTTGAAAGGCAGGACAGGTAGACAGAACAGCAGAGGAACACCTGGTTCACACCAGGTGAAGGATCAGAACCCACGGACGTCATTATCATGCCCACTGGAGACTGAAACCGGCCATCGTCTTGCTCTCCTGATTTCCGGGAGGGTCAGATCACACCTCAGGTTCGGTTTGGTGACGTGGAAACTCAGCAGGGGTGAATCCATTGTGATTCTCGGCTGGTTTGGTTGGGGCAAATGCAGGGGCTCAGTCCAAATCCACGGCCTCCTGTAATTCTCACTTAACATGGCCTGGGGCTTGCTAGGGGAGGCCAGGCAAACGGGTATCCTGTTTGCACTCACAGCTAGTATTGGGCTAAGGAATTTTCTAGAAGTCTGAAGGGTCTGAGATCTTACAAGTTAGCCTGCCTCAGTCTCAAGGGCGCTGTCAGAACACACAGGCTCTTGGGTCAGAGACTAAAGACCTCATGCACGCACAGCAGGCAGTGAACGCCTGCACGTTTGCACCGGCCTCTTGCTCCCAGGTCCCAGGGGAGCACCGCATACGTACCCAGACGGGTGCCACACACACGGTGGGTTCCATCGCAGGAGGCCAACCCTGAGCTTAGGGGACCCAGATATTTTATAACCGGCAGGAAAATAGCCCACCCTTTGCCCTGGAGGGAAGTAACTCCAAGCTGTTCACTCTGCAAACATCCTCCAGGAGTCAGGAGGACCGAAAGGCGGTGAGTGCCACTCGCGGGACGGAGAACTGTCCCAACAGGAAACTGTGGGCCCTTACTCCCGACGTGGCGGCCCAACGGCCCCTCCCAGCAGAGGTGGCCTCTCCTCCACTCTCCTGGTGCGAAGCTGACCCTTCCCAGCCTCTGCCTGGTTGTCCATTCTGCTCCCTGGCCCAGGGGGAGCCCCCAACCTCTCTCCAGGATCTCTCGGCCTGAGCGGACCCAGGACAGGCAGCCCAGAGGCTCGGGACAGCAGCCCGCCCTGTCCGACCACACTGCTCCACACTCTCAATTGTTTGAGTCCAGAATGAGGAGCAGGTGCTGCCCTCGACCCCCTTCACCCTGCCGGGCACACTCCGAGGGCTGCAAATCCTATTTCGGTGGAAGGGGAGGCTTGCCCTCCCTTGCATACCACACACACACACACAATGAAGCCACACACGATGAAGCCTGTCCCTGCTGCCGTCCACCAGAGTGACTATCCTGCAGAAAGGACATCACAATCAGGACTTTTGGACACAGGGTCTGAGTTGCAGTGATACCAAGGGACCCAAAACATCACTATGTCCTCCAGCTGGCGTGGTGGCTTGTGGACGCCACATGGCCCACATCCGTTCTGCAGTCACCCACTGGGCTTGTGGACCCATCCTGTGGTCAGACCCTGGTGCCCAAGTTCACAGCGGGATGGATTTACCCGTCAACGATCAGAATCCTCTCATTGTTTCCCCATCCGCAGTCTCCGAAACTGCCCTTATCCCCTGACTACTCCAGAGCCCTGGTGCTGGTGGCCCGGCAGGCACAGGCAGGGGTGACTGTCCTGCTGGGGTGACCCCATTAGCATGAGAGCGCTCAGGCAGGGACAGGAGGGGAGTGTCTGGAGCAGGCACAGAGCGGACACCTGCAGCAACGACCACCTGACCAGGGCAGGTGGCTGGGTTGCCCCTCACGCCCGGGCCTGGGTCACTTAGTTGGAGGTAACTCAGGCAGCAAGAGACAGGAGGAGGAGGGAGGTGATAAATGTCAGTGACGGTCCCATGCCATGGGGACAGACTGGCTTGTCCCACGGACCCTCTTTCCATGCCGTGAAGTCAGCCACAGACTGACGTGGTGCCTGAGCAGACGTGAGCAGGGCATGGGGCCTCGGGTCTGAGCTGCGGCCCCTTGGGCTGCAGCAGGTTTAAGCAGCAGCATGGGGGACAGATCCGTGCGGGCCCACAGTGCCTTCTCCAGTGTCCTCAGGAGCCTTGCTGGGGGCGTCCGCTCAGCCTGGATGGTGCCTGAGCAGACGTGAGCAGGGCATGGGGCCCCGGGTCTGAGCTGCGGCCCCTTGGGCTGCAGCAGGTTTAAGCAGCAGCATGGGGGACAGATCCATGTGGGCCCACAGTGCCTTCTCCAGTGTCCTCAGGAGCCTTGCTGGGGGCGTCCGCTCAGCCTGGGCACGGGGCAGCCCTGGGGGCCCAGGGGGTGGGAGTTGGTGGAGAGATGCCCCAGCCCTAGTTCTTCAGATTTGGGGAGGCACAGGCCACACAGCTCTGCCGGGCTCCCCAGCAGGCCCGGGACCTGCTGCCGGTCTCCCTCCCTCCTCCTCGCCTCCTCCTCTGTTGCTCCTGCCGTGGGGATCACCCTCTGCACTGAGTTCGCATCTGCCTGGAACCTCGGAATGTGACCTTATTTGGAAATAGGGTCTTTGTGGTTAAGATGAGGTCATACTAAAGGAGGGTGGGCCCTAAACCCAATGACAGGTGCTCCTATAAGAGCAGCAGAGGACACAGAAAACGCCACGTGACGACAGAGGCAGAGATCGGAGTGATGCGTCTACAGTCAGGGAGTCCCGAGGGTCGCGGGCAGCGCCAGGAGCTGGGGAGGGCCCTGGGCAGGATCCTCCCGGGGAGTGTCCAGGAGGAACCAGCCCTGCCATGCCTTGGTTTTGGACTCCGGCCTCCAGAGCTGCGAGAGAACAGATTTCTGCTGTTTTAAGCTGCCTAATTTGTAGCTGCAAGAAAATGATCCCCCTACCCCACATAAACTCCCTGCAACCACGTCCTTGTCTCAGGCTCTGCTTATGAGGGAACTCAAACGAGGACACCCCAGGGGACTCCCCTCAATGCATCTCTCGGAGGGGAGGGGAAGGGGCAGTTGCCTGGCCATGGTCAGGAAAGAGAAGTGGGCACTGTCCCCGACACCCCAGCCCCTCCAGCCTCCACTTCCAGCCTTGGGGAAGAGTGGCCACAGCTCTCAGGAGGTGTTTAGACATCTCCGTTCCTGACACACACTCCAGCCTTCGACCCCCAAAGCCTTGCCCCTGCTGGAATGAGGCACATCTGGAGCCCGGCCGCCTCCCTGCCCCCCTCCGCCCAGGAGCCCCCATTGCAGGAAACGCTGACGTCCCCTTCCCAAACGGGTTCCTCCCAGCTGCACACTGGCCTCCCATCTGCTCCTGTCGTCACTACCAGAACAGAAGTCGGTGTTTAAAAAGCATCAGCCCTTCCCGTCCTTTTCCTGGCCCTGTAAATATGTGGGCAGGAATAGCAGCCTGCAGGGGGAGGGAGAGATTGCTGGTTGCAGAATCAGGAATCAGGCAAAGGCTGCTGCCGGGTGGGCCTGGCTGCGTGGGTGCCCAAGGCAGTCGCAAAGGCCGGCTTTAAATAGCTCTTCGTGAGGACGTGAAGTGGCAGGAGGGCAGCCGCAGGCGCGAGAGGACAGGCCCAGGGGCACTGGGGTGGGGCAGTGTCCTGGTGGCAGAGGGAGTTGGCCTGCTGGCCTCCAGGTCCAGGTGAACCTTGAACCCACCCGCACCTCCCCGAAGACCCAGAAGTTGGAGCTGACCCTGCCCGGCCTTCTCTGGTGGGAGGCCCATCCTTGGGGCAGGACCCTGGGGTGGGAGGTGGTGGTGGGCAGTCTTGGGCCTAGCCCAGTAGCTACAGGGTGTGCCATCTGGAGCTTGGGTCCCCACCCTGGGCAACTCTGGGTTCCAGGGAAGAGGGGAAGAGTAACTCTGCAGGAGGCACCCAGAACAGAGGGTTTCAAGGTGAGGAGGCGGAGAAGGGGCCCCTGCAGGGGACGTCTCCACCCTTGGATGTCACTGTCCTTAGACACAGAGCTGACCAGCTGGGCCTGCCTCCCCCTGCTGTTCGGAGTGGCCTGAAGCCCTGGCCGACCCAGATCCAGGCTCTGCTGTTCCTTGGCCCCCCTGCTGCTCCTTGCTCCGAGCTCCACTCTGCTTCGTTTGCAGCTCCTGGTCTCTCTGGAGCCCGGTCATCCCCCCCTGCAGGACGACCCTGCCAAGCCTCACAGCCTCATCCCTTATAGCAGGGGCCCAAAGAGGCAGCCCAGGTGGGAGGAGGTGCCACTAGGAGGTGAGGGGTTTTCAAGCTGCAGGCAGAGGTGGTGAGTGCCAGGCTGTGGTTTGGGCAGAAGGGCTGATGCCCTCCTCTGCCCTCAATGCAGCCTGGCTCTTGGGGAGGCAGCTTGGTCCTGTATCGCTGGTGAAATACCTGGGACCTGGTGGCGACTTTCCTGTCTGCCAGCCAAGCCTGTCTGGGGCCACTGCAGGCTGCTGGGCAGGCTGTAAGGAGGGCGGGTGGACAAGGCTCCCTTTCCAGTTTACAGTCACTGTCAAGCTCCCCAGCGGTGGCGTGGGGTGGGGGGCCCCCAGGAGGGGCCCACAGGGCCAGCGGCTGTGGCCTGGCTGCTGCGGATTGGATGACCCAACCCCCCAACCTCATTGAAGTTTAAATCCTCCTGTGACTGTTAACAGGGTAAGAAATCCTATTATGGTAGTTGGAAGGTGAGCCTTGAAGAGGTGATTGGATTGTTGGACCGTGCAGTAGTGAATGGGTTAATAATGGTGGTCAGGGCTGTGGTTCTGAGGGCTTTAAAAGAGGAGAGAAGAAAGTCTGTCTCTCTGCTCCACCATTTTCACAATGTGATATCCTGCTGTCACTGAAGCCACCACCAAAGAAAGCCTTCACCAGCTGTGTCCCCTGGACTTTGGACTTTCAAGCCTCTGAAACTGTAAGCAATAAATTTCCTTTTCTTATAAATCACCCAGTTCCATGTATTTTGTTATAAGCCACAGAAACAGACTAATAACACTGTCTGACTTTGCCTCCACTCAGGAGCATTCCAGGGGCTCTGGGCAGCCGGGCCCCACAGCGGATGGTGGGGCCCCAACAGCTGTTCTCCCACCTGCAATGACCCGGTGCCATGGAAAATTGGACCCCGTGTTAAGAGCTGCCCATACAAAGCTCTGATGGCTGTGGGTCCTCGGCTGCTGAGTCCATGATGGCAGGTGGGGAAGATCTGTGGGGTCCTCGTGGGGCCTTGGGTGGCCTCTGAGTTCCTCTCACCATGTCCGGGAGGGCACTGCAGTGGCACCCTGGCCTGGGGGACCCACCAAGGGACCAAGAGGGGGGAGATTGCTTGAGCTCCCCTCAGCCCCCTCAGGCCCCTGCAACTCTGCCCTCCCCTGCTGTCCCTGGATGTGGCCGCATGGCTAATCTTCCGGGACACAGCCCAGAGCCCCTCTGTCCCCGAGTACCTGTGTCTGAGTTTCTGTCTCCGGGATTTCAGGAAGGCGTTGCAAAAGCATACGGCTTTGTCTCAGCCAGCCCTAAGCTCGCCACCCCTCCCCCGAGGGCTTGGGCCCGGGGACCCACTGCCCCACTTGAGGAAACAGCCACATCGTAGCCCAGTGATACGGATGAGACCAAACGCATGGAGTCGGTGTCACTGGCGCAAGCTCTTCTTCCCGAAACTCTCCCCTCTGAGGGAGGACAGTCTCCTTCCCCTCTGAGGGAGGACAGTCTCCTGACCCTACTGGCCCCTCACCCCTGAGCAAGGTGCATGTTCAACCCCAAGTGTCCTGCAGGCTTCCACAGACTGTCCCCACCCAAATCCCGCCCATCAAGCCCGTGGCGGCTGGGGTGGGCTCAGGTGCCAGGAGAGGAGGCTGCAGCAACAGGCGTGTAACCGGCCACCGAGGCCAAGGCTTTATTTCATGCTGGGGCCAAAGAGGCCTCACGGATGCCCTCCTCCACCATTTCACCAGGACAGACGGCCTCTGCGAGCTCCCACCTCCTCCCACTCTCCCATCCCAACCCCACAGAGCAAAGGCCCAGAAACCAGGATCACTCTCTAAGCCCAAGATTTCACAGCCCCCAAGCCTGGTGCCAGCCTGGCTCGGCCTTGGGCTCAGGTGGCTCTGTGGGCAGCCCGTGCGCTCCCTGGTCTGCTTGGTCTAGGGTGCGAGGCTGGGGTCAAGGCTCAGGGAGGCGAGGCTTCCTCTCGCTGTGGACAGACCACCCCGAGGCTCTTTCTCCCAGGAGTTCCCAGGGCCCCGCGTCCGGCGCTCACATGGTGTACGCTGCCCAGTAGATGACATTGACGGCCGCGAACGCCGCAGGGAACACGGCGCGGGCGTAGATGTCGATGGTGTCCGCATCGATGGGCTTGAACCGAGCGCGGATGCCCCCCTGGCCCCCCGAGTGGGGCCCCCGCTCCTTCGTCTCCCCGGTCTCCACCTCCACCGACCTGTAGGAGCCCATGAGGTTCCCGGAAACACGGCACTGCCGGCGGGAGACAGCCAGCTCCTGGGTGACGCCGGCGGCCGAGAGGGAGAAGAGGACGATAGCGTTCCTCACGTCCATCTGCAGGGGCAGGGGCACGGCTGAGGGGCTCGCCGCAGCTCCCAGGGCCCCCGATGACCAAGACTCCCATGCAGGACCCCGCCCAGGCCAGCAATGTCCCTCTCCATGATCAGGCCGGGGCTGAGGAGGCCAGACCTGTCCCCCTGGGGCCTGGGGGCCTCAAGTGGCCCCCAGAACCAGCCAGCAGAGGGCCCTGGCAGCTGCCCCCTCCCTGTGGCAGTCAGGGTCTGTCCTTGCTTCTGGGCCCGGAGGGACACCCGCCCACCAGCCTCACCTCTGCCCTTGGCTTCGCAACCTTGACCTTGGCCTTCTGCTTCCTCCTGTAATCCGCGTTGAAGTGGGCGAAGGCATATTCCACCAGGGCCGCGAACACGAAGACATAGCAGATCCAGAAGTACACGTCCAGTGCCTTGATGGCCGACGCCCGTGGCAGGGAGGAGCGGGCGCTGACCATGAGCGTGGTCATTGTCAGCACTGTGGTGATGCCTGGGGCAGGGGAGGTGCCACCGTCAGAGCCTCCAGCCTCAGGGGGCCTGCGTCCCAGAGGACGGAGAGGACGGAGAGCCCGCTGGCCCCCACCCCACCCGGCTGAAGTTCGGACTCCTCTGCCCCAGGACATGTGGCACGGGGGGCCGGAGGGCAGGGGCTGGGCTCACGAGTAGCAGGGCCAGGGTCCAGCTCCCATCACCACCACCACCAGCCCTGTCGGAGGAGACGTGAGGGTCCCCGTACCTAGAGACACCCTGGCAGGAACCGCGGCCTGACTGATCCAGAAGGAGACCCAGGACATGGCGACCAGGAGGACGGATGGCATGTATGACTGGATGATGTGGACCCCCCGGTTCCTCCGAAGGTGGAAGTGCAGGCTGAGCCGCGGGCACGGGCCAGCTGCCGGGGAGCCACTGTCAGAACGCCGTCCCCGCCCGGGCCCCCAGCCCGGACTCCGGGGGCAGGAGACCGTGGCAGGCACTTTGGCCACCGTGAAGCTCAGGAGGGAGACCCTAGACCCCAGCCTTCCCCACCCTCCCCTCACTGCCCTAGGTCTGGCCGTAGGAGAGGCTGGCTCTGCTGCAGGGTCCCCCAGAGAAAGGAGAAGAGAAAGAATCCAACGTGGCTGCTGGCCGCAAGCTTGCCAGACTGACCCCGAGGACGCTCCCAGCCAGAGGCAGGGCTCACCTCCTCTGCTAACCCAGAGCTGGGCCTGCTGGAGTAGGACGGGGCAGGAGGGGCCAGAGGACAAGGTGGCCAGGGAGGCTTGGCCCCTGAGCCCTGCAGTGCTGGAGCCGAGAGGGCCCCACACCCTCAGCTTCCCCTAAACCTAGAGCGCTGGGAAGGGGGGAAGGACCGAGGCATAAGAACTGGAGAACTGGACCCCAGTGGGCAAGCTCCTAAGTCAGCGGATTCCCAGCTGTGTCCTCAGGGGCCCTCAGAGGCAGCTGGTGGCTCAGTTAAAAAGCATCAGAAACCCATGGGCCGGCCCGTGGCTCACTCGGGAGAGTGTGGTGCTGATAACACCAAGGCCACGGGTGTGGCTCAGTTAAAAAGCATCAGAAACCCATGGGCCGGCCCGTGGCTCACTCGGGAGAGTGCGGTGCTGATAACACCAAGGCCACGGGTTCGGATCCCATATAGGGATGGCCGGTTGCTCACTGGGTGGGCGTGGTGCTGAC
>NW_007731186.1:110663-115678 GCF_000696425.1 Galeopterus variegatus
GGGCAAGCTCCTAAGTCAGCGGATTCCCAGCTGTGTCCTCAGGGGCCCTCAGAGGCAGCTGGTGGCTCAGTTAAAAAGCATCAGAAACCCATGGGCCGGCCCGTGGCTCACTCGGGAGAGTGCGGTGCTGATAACACCAAGGCCACGGGTTCGGATCCCATATAGGGATGGCCGGTTCACTCATTTGGGAGAGCGTGATGCTGACAACACCAAGTCAAGGGTTAAGATCCCCTTACCGGTCACCTTTAAAAAAAAAAAGAAAGAAACCCGCTGGCTGGCAAGGAAGAGGCCACGCTGCGTTACCCGATTTGAGGTTAGTTAGCTCCGTGGTGAAGCGGTAGCTGGTGATTGTGAACTGTGCCAGCTGTAGCCTGTCTAGCCCATGGATCTGCTCCTGGTTTTCCGACCAATAGTAGACAATGTCCTCGGAAGAGTAGCCGTCTGTAGGAGAGCCCCAGGTGGGCAGCAGAGCCCGGCCTCAGCCCGCAGCCCCGAAAGAGCGGCAGTGACAGGGGCAGCTCTGGACCCCAGCCAGGAGCATCCCTTGTCTCTGGGACTGCACCTGGCACCTCCGGACAGGAGGGTGGGATGGAAGTGCTGGCAACAGTCCATAGCCCGGCCCCCCAGGCAGGGCGCTACCTGCGGGTCAAGCTGCTCCACAGCCCCTGCTCTCCCTGGCCAGACTTCCTGGTCATGGGGAAGCCCACCCCGGATGACACCCTGTCCCCTGAGCCAGGTCAGCCTGGTCCAGGACCTGGGCTGTGCAGGCCTATGATGGCCCTGCTAGAGAGGGGCCCCCACCCCATCCAGGCCCCACTCACAACTCTCCAGGTCCAGCATGCACTCCTGCTCGTCCATGGGGTACTTGGCCAGGTCCATGTCACAGGCCACCGTGGAGGTGATTCTGTCCAGACAAGCATGGCATGAGGCGAGCCCTCTCCAAGCTGGCAGTCCCTTGCCCCCAGCAGGTGGACACATCCTGGTGACAGCCCAGAAGAGCCACCTGCTCACCAGGGGCTGCCTGGGGCCCCAGCTGCCTCTCAGGCTTTGTTTGCAGGTTGGTTGGCATCTGGGTAAAAACTGAGAACTGTGGCCGACTTTGTAGATATTTGGGGGAACTGGGTTGCATTCACTCTCTTCTTCGTTCAAAATGCTTGGCTATCGGACTAAGCTGGGGGTCTCTAAGGCAGGGAGTAGCCTGAACAGCCCAGGCTCTCACCCGAGGGCCGGCTGATGGCTGCAGGGCGAACAGGCCCAGAGTGGCCAAGTGCTCTGATCTTCCAGGAGAGGCCAGACATCTGGATTCTTATGTAAACTCTCCTGATTTTTTAAATTTTGGCAACTAATTCCATTTTTAATAGTCATGTGTCTGAAAACAGCGGTCAAACAAATACATGGATGCACATGCTCACATTCGCCAAAAGGTGGGCACAACCTGAGTGTCCACCCACAGGAAACGAGCCGTGGTCCATCTGTACAAGGCACTGTTACTCGGCCTTGAAAAGAAGTGAGGCGCTGACACACTCTACAACGTGGGTGACCCTTGGAAACATGATGCTGAGTGCAAGAAGCCAGACCCAAAGGTCCATATTGCGTGTTTCTGTTTAAATGAGATGTCCAGAGCTGGTAGGTCCGTAGAGACAGAGCAGATCGGTGGGTTCCAGGGGCTTCGGGGAGGGGACTGAGAAGTGACTGCTTAATGCGAACGGTCTCCTTTTGGGGACTAAATGTCTTGGAACTACATGGAGGTGGGGTTTGCACAACGTGGTGAATGTGCTAAATGCCACCAAACTGGCTACTTTAAAATGGTTAATTTCACATTATGTGAATTTCATCTCAGTCAAAACCAAAAAGGCACCGTATTGGCCTAAAAGCCACATCTGCTGGCTCCCCAACGGTGGCCTCTGGAGTTGTTGAGCAGCCACCGGTTGCCGGGACATAACAACACCACGGTTTCTACGCGCCCCCACCCCAGCTCCCACAGACGCCTCTTGGGCTCTCTCCAGCCCTGGGTGCTCCGAGCACGATGCTGGGGCCTGTCCCCACTCACCGGATGCTGTACAGGATCACGCCATCGGGCTGCAGCCGGATGAGCTTGTTGTCCACAGTCACATCATGGAACCAGGCCGACTTGGCGTTCACGATGAAGGTGTCGGGGAGCCAAAGCTTGTCCACGAAGCGGCTGTCCAGACCCAGGGTCTCATTGGTGTGGTTGTAGGAGAGCCTGCTGTCCCTCCAGCTCTGGTGCAGAAACACGGTCATGGTGTACTCCTGTGGGGACGGGCGGGGCGGCAGTGCTGGTCAGCTCCCACGCCGCTCTGGGGCACCTGGCCCAGGGGCAGAGGCTGGGACACCTACCATGTTCACCTCCGAGATGTGGTCGATGCTGGCCACCTCGATGGCGAGTGCCACATTCACGGGGGCACCTGCAGGGCGGGACAGGCCCAAGGAGAGTGGGGCTGAGGCCAGGCCCCACCTGGCTCCAGCTAGCACCTGGGTGGCCTGCCAAGCCCAGGGATGCAGGATGGGGAGGGAATGGCTGCGGATTCTGCAGAGAGCTTGGTTCGGTGCCATCACGGCCTGAGAAGATCCACCTCCACCTGTCTCCCTGGGGTGAGGTGGGGTGGAGTGGGGTGGGGAGGAGGACCTGGCATCCAAAGTGTGATGGACTCCCCGGGGAAGAACCAGGCCTCTTCCGCCAGCCCCAAAGCCCAGCAGGGGACATGCCCACAGCTGACCCGGGGACCATTGGCCCTGCCTGCACTCACTGCTGCCCTCACCTCCAATGCCAGGTCGGAAGTTGCGGGCGTAGCCCTCCATCAAACCGTCCAGGTTGGGGAGCCAGGATATCTCCAGGTTGGAGCCCACGTAGTCCCCGATGTCATTCATTGCTCTGGGGACAGATAGGGCACCAAGGACTGAGCCTAGATCCCTTCGTGGAGACGGAGCTGTCCTGGGCACCCAGATCAGGGGCAGGTGGGGAGGACCACTGTGCAACCACTCCAGGCTGGTGCCTGTCCTGTCCTGCAGCTTGGGCCAGACACAGGGAAAGCCCCGGGAGGTCCTCGGCCTCTTGCACCTGCTGGGCTCCCTCCCCTCCCGCCTGGCTTCTGGGGAGGCTCCCTGGGTCAGGCAGAGTCCCCCAGCGTGGGCTGAGCCCCCAGGCTCCCTCAACAGCCTCCCGTGGCTTCCTCCTCAACCAACCCATGGGGGGCTGCCCCAGAGTCCCTGCCCCGGGCATCCCTCACTGAACAGGCCTCGGAGGACCCCGACAGGAACACGTGTCTCCCTGTCCACCTCTGAGGGGAAGCTGCCCCCAGAAGGTGGTTTGGGAGAGAAGTGTGGGGAAGAGGTGCTGCTGCTTTGTCCCCTCCCAGGAAGGCCCAGACCGGGCCCCAGGTGTCCCCAAGCATCCATGTGCTTCAGGAGCTTGGCCTGACACGGAGCAGCTGGGGCAGCTAATCCCACCACAGCCTGTGCTGGCTTCGCCACAGGGTGCCCCGCAAGAGACCCCAGACAGCAGCACAATGGCGGTATGTTGGGCCCCGCAGCCCAGCCCACCCTACCCTCCATCTGCTCGCCTGGACCGGGATGAACAGCACTCCCCAAATCCACGTCCACTGGGAACCTCAGAATGTGACCTTATTTGGAAATAGGGTCTTTGCAGATGTAATTAGTTAAGGGTGGATTAGGGTGGGCCCTAGATCCCATGACTGCGTCATCATAAGAACAAACAAGAGAGGCTCACGGGGAGGAGGCCATGTGAGACATAGGCAGAGATTGGAGTGACGCGGCCACAAGCCAAGGGACACCAGGAGCTTGAGAGAGGCACGGAGCAGACCCTCCCTCAGAGCCCCCAGGAGGAACCAGCCCTGCCCATAGCTTGACTTCAGACTTCTGGCCTCCGGAACTAAGGGAGAGCAAGCTGCTGTTGTTTTAACCCACCCAGTTTGTGGTACAGCGGCCCCAGGGAACTGTCCCCCCGTCCCCCTGCCCACAGGAGGAGGACAGTCCTCAGCGGTGGAGGGGCACTTCTCCTAAACCTGAGAGCAGGAAACGGAGGAGGAGGGGGGCTTGAGAATGACGCCCCTTTGCCACTCTTCAAATCCTTTCTCTTCCAAGGGGGCAGAGGAGCAGCTTCAGAGAAGACCTGGGGGTCACCCCGGGCCCCGAGTGAGGGGTCAGGATCCAAGTCAGACCCCCAGCCAGCCTATTGGTGGCCTCATGCCAATGCCCCATGCGGGGCCTGCCCTGCGTCAGCCCTGCTGCAGCCCCCACTGGGGCCGGCTGCGCCCACTCTCCCCAGGGCCACTGGTCCCCGCTCCTCTGGGCTTGCGGAGCCTCCTCCCAGCGCTCCTCCCGGCCCACCAGCTCCAGCTCCCGAGGCCCCCAGCTTCCCCAGGCCTAGGCGCCTGCACCCTCATTCCTCCGCCTGCGCCCTCCCCCCAGACGCCCACTTGGCCCTCCAGAGCCTCGGACCCTCATTCCCAAATCCTCTCTGTCCTGCCTTGAGACCCAGCCCAGCCTCGCTCAGGAAGTTGCTCCCAACCATCCATCCTCCCAGCGAGCGAGTCCGCGACCCCTTGGAGCCTGACCAGAGGACTGTGACTGAGCCATGAACACATGGCTACAGCCCAAGCCCATGCGGAGGCCCAAGTCTAGCAGGAGGGACAAAGCAAGTGGCTTCGGGTGTCACAGACGGGGAGGTCAGGAACCCCCCAACTGGGCTGTGTGAGGAGGGGGCGGCCTCCCTGAGAAAGCAGCCCTGGAGCCCAAAGGGGAAGAGCTTGAGTGTCGGGGGAGGTAGGAGGGGACAGTGAGCGTTCCTGTCATGGGCTGTGGCAGTGCGGGCTCAGTGGGGACTGCAGGTGTTGGGGGTGACTGCAGAGGGCCCTGTGCGCAGGGATGGGTCCAAGATCTCCATCTGGGTCCACACCAGGGCTCCAAACGAGAAGCCAAGTGATTAGACTCACGTTTGAAACACGCAACTCTGGTGAAACAGCGGGAGGCAGTGG
>NW_007731186.1:116192-122034 GCF_000696425.1 Galeopterus variegatus
GCTTGAGTGTCGGGGGAGGTAGGAGGGGACAGTCAGCGTTCCTGTCATGGGCTGTGGCAGTGCGGGCTCAGTGGGGACTGCAGGTGTTGGGGGTGACTGCAGAGGGCCCTGTGCGCAGGGATGGGTCCAAGATCTCCATCTGGGTCCACACCAGGGCTCCAAACGAGAAGCCAAGTGATTAGACTCACGTTTGAAACACGCAACTCTGGTGAAACAGCGGGAGGCAGTGGGGTGGGGGACACGGCCTTGCCCTGCGTCCTGCCTGGACACACGTCCTGCACTTCGAGCCAAGTGATTAGACTCACGTTTGAAACACGCAACTCTGGTGAAACAGCGGGAGGCAGTGGAGTGGGGGACACGGCCTTGCCCTGCGTCCTGCCTGGACACACGTCCTGCACTTCACTCCCAGGCAGGTCCCAGAAGCTTGCAGGGCTGCCTGGGCTTGGGAGGCAGCCAAGCCCCCCTCCCCTTTCAGTCAGGGCCACTTTTCTTTTGTCTGTTTCATAGACTGGCCTTTGGAAGAAGTTGACTTTAAACCAAATGTTCCTTAGTTAAGCAAAATTTGCAAACCCCAGATCTATCCTGTCCGACCGCTTTGGCACCTCATCCTGGGCCAGAGAAGCAGCTGCAGGCCATACAGACAATCACTGCTCCCCACTGGTCCCCTTGGATGGCCTGGTGCTGGGCTGGGGACAGGGCAGTCGCTTTGGTAAACAAGTGTAAGACGAAATTAAATTAAGTCCTGGCCCCTAGTAAGGCACAAATAAAAATGCAGATGGAAGTCACTGTGAAGGTCAGATCTAAAGGGATTTGAATTAGGCTTTATTTTTGGGCTAGCCCAGCTGCCATCTAGCCTGCCTGGAACGAGGCCACAAGGACACCTGCTTCCTGGGTCCCGCCCCTTGCTCCTCTCAGGGCGCTGGCACAGGCAGGTGCGCCTTCCCTCCACCCCAGTCCCAGGCCTGCTTGGGGCAAGAAGTCACAGCCGGGAGTAAGCCCCCCACCCCCAGCCCGAAGCTCCCCTTGAAGCGGCAGCATGATAGACAGCCTTTGCCGTCTCCAGGGAGCGAGAGGGGACTAGGCTCCCCCACAACCCGTGTCATTTCTCGCCTGGCTGGTCATTTTTCCAGCTGTGAACAGATGTGAAAGGCTGGAGCACAGAGGAGGATGTTCTCATGCTGGACTCCCGGCTCTGGAAGGCCCCACTCTCCTGCACTCCATTCGGGGTGCCCAGGCCGGGCAGAGTTAAGGGGTGAGTGGGCACAAACTCTGCATCTAGGGAGCTCAGATGGGACAGGAATGTCTTCACTGACTGTAAAGCCACAGAGACCTTGAGAGAGGGTGGCTGCTCACCTAGAGGCCCTGGAGCCCAGCAGTGCCCTGGAGAAGCTCCAAGTCTACACTCGACTTTAGGAACTGAGAGTCATGGGGCAGAGCAGGCACCGTGGAAACATGGCAGCGTCCACCGTGGGCTGCTCTCGGTGCATCATAGGCCTCCCTCCCCTGCAGGCCCCGCTCAGAAACAAATCCACCCTGTCTCTCATCTGTGCCTCTGGGGACAGAGAGGGAAGGTGGGTGTAGCTGAGCAAGGCAGCGGGGTCCTCCTACCTCCGAGGATGCCTCCACCGTGCACACGAGCCCGCAGATCCTGATAGCGCTGCTTTTAGAGCGACACACGCCTCCCCAGCATCCCAGTTACCAAGGCGAAGAGGAGTGCTGTGACAACCACGCGCTGGCTGTGGCATTGCTTCTCCAGGGAGGGGGTACCAGCAGCCAGGAGGGCCCCCCCACGGGCACACAGTCGGCAAGCTCGGTGCCTCTGTGTGTGCAGGTCTCTAGGTGCTGGGACCTAACCCACAAAGGCAGCAGTGCACCCCTTCTTATCCCACCCAGCCCTTCCCCCAGGAGCCACTGGGATCTGGACTGAGGGGTGACAGCCAGAACAGGTCCTTGTGTCCTCAGACCCCGCTCCAGAGATGAGGACCCAGAGACTGAGGGAAGGAGGGTGGCTGTCCTGGTTTCTGGACGGGAGGGGACACAGAAACTGATGGCAGAGGAGACCCCCTGTGGACAGCACCAAGCTAAGTCAGGAGGTCACCACCAAGGGCTGAGCTGGCAGCTGCTTCCCTGGCCCTTTCCACCTTGGGGAGGTCCTTCCGACCTGCGCCATGTTGTCACTGCCAGGCTAAAGCCAAGGTTGAGCCCAGCATCTGCACGTGGACAGAGTCACCTAAACTGGTAAACTTTAAAATGTAGCAAGAAGATGACTGCTCTTAATGAGAAGATGAGGTGGGAGCAGAGCAGACGGCGAAGCTCTCGCCTACGATAGCGCATCTATCACCCTGCGGCGCCCGCCCCAAGCGCCCTCTGCAAGGGATGGGAGGGACGGCACGGCTCAGAGGGCATCCTCCGGGTTGGAGTGTGGCCTTCCAGCTTCCCTGCCCAGGAAAACAGGCACACAAGCCTTTACCCCACACCCCAGGAGCCGACACGGGTCCAGATCAGAATTTTTCAGGTTTTACAAAGAGGGTGTGGTGCAAATAGGGACCTGGGTGGGTGGGTCTGGAGACTTTCCCTGCAGGAAACCTATAAATAGGCCCCCGAAGTAGGACAGATAAAGACAAAACCAGCCTCATGTCAGTTCAGGACAGGATTTGCCACCAAATGAGTTTTGGTGTCAAACTTGGGCTAAAACTTTGGGGTTTCAGAGCCGTTTGGACTTCAGACTCCTGGCTTGGTGGCTGCGGGTGTGGGCCAGTTGCCAACCCGGCGCGTCCCGCACACACACCTACGACCGAGCCACACTGCTCACCTCGTGGGTGACCTGAAGCAGGGAAAGGAGAGGGGGAGAGAGGCCCGTCGGGGTCGACGAAGGAGAGAAGCTTTGCAAGGTCAGGGGCTGTGCTGATGCCACGGTCTCTGGACCGACACCCACATCTCCGGCTGGACCCAGCCCTCTGGGTCTGTCCCTCACCCCCCAGCAGGGCGTCCCTGGCGCCCCACCCCTCGTGCCTCCAGCCTCACCACAGGCTGACGGTCAACCGCTGCTGGTTTCTGACAGTCCTCAACGACCGTCAGTCGGTTCGTCATCAAGTCTGGATTCTGGGGGACCTGCTCTTGCTGTTTTTCTGAAGCCCTTGCACTGAGATGATTTTCAAAAAGGCCCCTTTCCGGCCTGCAGACTCGCCCGAAGGCGGCGGGGCTCGGTGTTGGGGCCCCAGATGCCCAGATGACCCAGCAGCCTTCAGATCCCGGGGAGGGGAGAAGGGAGCTGGGGAGCCCGCTGGAGGGAGCCCCAGCCCTGGCACCCGGCACCTTCTCGTAGCCTCTCCCTTCTCCGGGGAGGCAGCGCCGGAGCGCGGGGCCCGCCCAGCCCGCCCCACCCTCCCGGCGCCCTCCCCGCCCCTGAGCCGAGCGACACCCCCAAGTCGGGCCACCCGCTGCCCCACTGCCTCGCGGGCCGCCCTCGCCGGTTGCAATCGGGTCCCTCCGAGTGTCTGCCCGGGAGGAGACACGGGCGCAAGACCGCGTGGACGCGGTGGCTTGAAGGGCGCGCTAGTCCCTCGTCCCCAAAGCGGGGCTGGCCCTGCGCGCTTTGCAGAGGGTCCAAGGTCCAGGGCTGCTGGTCTGGCAGCTCAGGCGGGGGCGGGAAGGTGCCAGCGTCCCTGCAGCCATCACCGCCTTCTCCTGGGAGACAGGACCCCCCACCTCCACCAACAGACTCCTTCCAAAACCCTCCCACTTGCAGAGCAGTCCTGCTTACTGGGGACCCTCAACTGTGGCACCGTCACAGGAAAGGGGGTGAGCGCTATTGCCGCTCCGCTGGCCACAGTTCTGTGGGCAGAACCCAGCTCTGGCCCCAGACACGGTGACTTCTCAGCCTGGACTGGGCAGGCTCCAGCAGATGTCTAAGGGCCTGGCAGGTGGCTGGGCTCTAGCAACGACCAGGTCCACCTTCCACACTCCAAAGAGCTCAGAAAGTCAGCTCAGAGCCCTGCACATCTATTTAAATCCTTTTGAACATGAAGTTTTGCAGCAGTTTCCCTTAAAAAGCTGATCACAAACTTTAATCATTGTTCAGCCTCGTTTATTTACTTTTGGACTCCTAAGCTGACAGCATAAAGTGAACTTCTCATGAAAACATGTAAAAATGGGCAAACTTGTCCTGGAGTGGACTAAGTGCCTGTGGGTGACTGTGGCCACCGGCCAGGGCGGGGCAGGCTGAGGAAAGGGTAGAAAGAGATTTGCTACCAGGAACCTCCAGCCTGACCCAGAGCACAAAGAACGGAAGGATGGGGCTGGGTCCCAGCTTGCTTGCTTAGGTCCAGTAACGGGGCTCTCAGAACCCACCAGGCGTCGGCTTAAATGTCCCCTTTCCGGGCTCCTGGCTGGCTCCTACCCAGAGTGGGCCCTTTTGGTAGGAAAGCACTGACCTCTCTGTGTCCCGTGGTCCTTCTCCGAGTCTGTTTTGCACCCCCCCTCTCTCGATGTCAGTGGCCTCGTGCCCATTGGTCCCTTCCACATGGGCTCACTGGGAACTTTGAGGAGTTCATCTGTGAAAAGGTGCCCGGAGCCTGGCCAGGCACCCAGTGAGAGCTGTGAATGTCCACGACTATTTTTATTATTCCCCCACCAGAACGGGGTCTTGTCTGTCTGCTCTTTGTACAGTCCCTTGTGTCTACAGTCTCTAGTATACAATAGATGCTTAATAAAGGTAGGAAAACATACAGGCTCAGAGTCTCCAAAACCCAGCACAACGGTTGTGGTCAGCATCTCCTTTTCAGCCTCTGTCGCTCAGTCCTGAGCTTTGGGACCTTGTGGTCAAGTTAGTCTGCGGTCACTCTCCTTTCAATGTCTGAGAAGATCTTGCAAGTGATAGCACGTGGGAAATATTGTTGACCGTGGCTCACTTGGCCCAATTTCTTCAGAAAGAACCAGACTCCATTGCTCCTCTATTATTGGGGGCATGGAATTAATATTGGACTTTCACTGTGGGGTCCAGTCTGAGCTGGACAGCATCTCAGCCTTGGATCTGGCTAGTCGGGACATCAGAGCATCCCTTCTTTCTTGAGTACTGGAGGCAAATACATTTCAAAACCAAAAATAGAGAAGCAGGTAAAGAAATCACTGCAGACACGTTAGACGCTCAAGATCACTTCCATCATTTGCAGATGTCCCTAACAACAGCCCTTCTCCAGGACGCCCGGGATATTTACCCACCTTAAAGCAAAACGTCTGTGTTCGCTCCCGGAGTCTACATGTTCCATTTTAGTTCTGTACCGTCCCTAACTGGCATTTCAGTTTGTGTCTGAAGAACGGGAATTTTTATTGTTTGTCCTTCGAGTTGTTTGGGAATTAGTTTGTCGCCACTTCTGAACTTGGGTCCCGCTCCACTGATATGCATAAGCAGTCGGTCTCCCGTTCCCCTCTTCAACTCCACCTGGAGAAGCTCCAGCTACCCCAGAACCAGGAAAGCCCGTGGGGAGCACTGCCAGCCACGGGTCAGCAGCCAGAGCCTCGTGCTGTGTGGCCGGCCCCGGCTGAGGCAAGCCAGAGACAGCTGAAGATAAAGCAGCCCAGGGCTGTCCCCCCTCTGAGGACTCAGGAGCACACCCTGGAGTCGGAGGTCTGGGTGCTAGTCCCAGCTCTGCTCTACCTGGCTGTGTGACCTCAAGGAAGTCGTTTATTCCTGGCTTTGTTTTCTTCATTTGCAAAACAAGGGGTGAGAGTGGTGATCTGTTTCCTCAATGTCCAAAGTCCACGATGCAGAACTCTGTTAAGAAGAATCTCCAGCACACTCACACACACACACACACACACACACACACACACAAAAACCGGG